>NW_019416902.1:113534-165513 GCF_000390285.2 Anoplophora glabripennis | reverse complement strand
TTTTTGAGGAATTTATCGGCAAACTCGAAGACAAAAAGTCGACCTTAATTTGCTACATACTATTTGGATTTTGTGCGGTTGAACTTGGTTCTAAATTTTGCAGTTTAATCAGGATCCTGACAATATCTGATGAATAATTCCGCAAATAATTACATAACACCAGTTGCAACTTAAGTTATCTGAAATGCTTTCTGCCGAATAAATTTGTTTCTAAGGCATTTGATCCGTAAATAGCAAATTATTGCATTCAAGAACTTAAGGTGCATTTTTCTAAAAAAAATTGTTATGTAAGACATCGAAATTGTCACACCGTTGTTTAGATAATTATCACTGTCATCAATTTCGAACGAAAAAAATATGCGTTGTCATTTAAAAAAAAAAATTTGTCATCGCTGCCGTAAGTGGATTATCGAAAAAAAATTTTTTTTACACATAACAAGGTGCCCTGGATCAAATAAAAATCGACTGGTCTCACCGTTTTTCGAAAAAAAATTGTTTAATGAAAATATGAATTTTATGCAGAACTTTTTTACAACGCTGTATATATGATATCCGAGAGTAGGATAGCTGGTTTGTTTACGTGTATATTTTGCGTGAATCTTACGTGCCCTTTTATCCAAACTATTTCCAGATTTTTATTTAGTAATCGTAACTCGTTATACATCTTAATAATATCAATGATGAGTTGGGATGTTTTTGATGATGGGTTGACCTACTACTAATATGACGAAATAGCGATTGAGTTCTTTTTTTTTGACAATACTTGATTGCCTCTTTGATAGCTACAAGTTCAGCTGTATACGTATATGCTGGCTTTTGATGGTAGTTAAACTGCATGTAAACTTTATCGTTGTCATGGTAAACTGCACAAGCTGTTTCGTTGTTTACTGGCGAACCATTTGTAAATATGTTTTCCTGATGTTGCCATCTAGTAACCTGGTGAGTTTTCAATGTGATATTGTTTATATTTTCGGTATCTTGAAAATCCATAAATGTTATTTTCAGTATACTATCATACATTTGGTAGTCAATACAAAAACAGGGAAAATTAATCGATTTATATATTTCTTCTTTGAACTGAGAAATCCACAGGTTACTTTCTACTAAATGAGGCACTTAATTTCTTATGGTGCCAATATCTGTTCGTAAGTCCTTGTATAGATAGGTTATGAATTTTGTTGAGTGGAGTGCATTATTTTTGGATATCCGTTTTAGTCTATCGCTTAACATTTCTCTTCCAAGATGAAGTGGTGGTTCAATGCATTCTACTTCCATGATATTAATTGGAATACTTCTCAGGTAACCGATGGATAGTCGAAGTCCTTTATTTTTTAGTTGTTCAATTTTTTGTAGGTGCTTTCGGTTAGCTGTCCCGTATCTACTACTCGCCTCAAATCTTTGTGACATAATTATGGTCAACCTTAATTCTAATTTTTCTTTGTTACTCTGTATACTCGACTTAAAACAAAACTATTTTGTTAACAACTTATTAGGTTG
The DNA here is from genome assembly GCF_000390285.2 of Anoplophora glabripennis. Taxonomy (NCBI): domain Eukaryota; kingdom Metazoa; phylum Arthropoda; class Insecta; order Coleoptera; family Cerambycidae; genus Anoplophora; species Anoplophora glabripennis. Next base: position 164,016 of record NW_019416902.1, on the reverse strand, counting down.
GTTCAATAAGTATAGATTTGTTGTTTAGTGACATTTTTATTATCACAAGAAATATGTGAATATTACGTGTTCCGTTTTAACAGAAACAGAAAATGTTTTTATTTGAATCTGAAGAAAATTAAATTATCTACCTCTTTAACTAAATTTGTAATTAACCATAATTTAAGGCTATACTCGTTAATTTCACAGCTTATAAAAAAGGGAGTCGGTTTTGCTCAATAGAGTTATTAAGAAAGTTTGGGTGTAATTTCACAAACCTTGATATAATTACTGCGGACCTGGAGCAAAGTTGAGAAAATGGGGTAAAATCATTAGAAGGGAAGTGCGTAGAAAACACCTTCTTAACTATTTTACAGTGCGATGATTAATAATTACCTTCCTTCCTTTTTTAAATTGGGGGTACATATATATGTCAATAATGTTTGAATTGCCTCATACTTAAATGTATAAAACTTTTAATGATATAGAAATATGATATAGATATATGATATCATATAGAAGAAAGGATAAATGTTATCTGTCTATACTTTTTATAATCAGTGGCGACTCATCAGGGGTGGCAGGGTTAGCAATGCCAGCCCAATAAAATTTAGAAAAAATTGTTGTCATGAATATATACTATTATGTTTTGTTGTTTTGATTTTATTTATAAAGTTGTTATATTTTTATTTTTATTTGAGTTATTTATTTTGGGCGCCTTAATTTTTATGTAGTTGTTGATATGAGACTCACTCAGCGTGTGGGTTCCTTTTTTATTTAATTTTGTCTGGATTAAAATTTTTAAATTGTTTACTTACTCTAATTTTTCTTTAAATGAAAGATATGTTGTATGTTACAAATATAAATATATTACAATATGATTTTATGGGTTATAAGTTTTTACAATTGATAACTGTTAGGTATACTTCTTACACTAAATCAATAAAACAAGAAATTTCCCCCTTCAATTCTATTGTTACAGTACATAGTAGTGTTTTATATTGCAAGTAGTTAAATTGGTTGACAATTGTGATGTAGAAATTTTTATAGCGCTTTATTTTCAAATTTGCAAATTTGGTTAGCTAATTGTGTGGACATTTAGCCTCGTTGCACACTTGCAACTCGCTATTTCACACGTAATTTAATTTTCAAACCGGTTTGGCCGATATTAGTCTCAGTTGGATTTTTATCACGGCAAAAGATGGATCGTAGACGCATTGCAATTATGTGGCTTGGCTATTGCCGATGTCGTCGCAATAAAAAAAAAAATATATGAAAAGACTAAAGTTTTGTCCCACTGGACAGGTCTGGATTCAAGCAGTGATATAAAGAATGCTATATCTACTTCTAGCGAACAAACATTCGACATTGTTGCGTACAAATATTTAAAAAAATAATTGACACGTCCTGTTGTTTTCAATTAAACCGGACGACTGAACCCGGCAAGCACCAGGCAAGTGTGAAAGCGTCAATACAAAACTATGCACTACTACCACTTCGGTCGCCGGATAGCCGGTACACGTCAGCCGGGCTGGCAGTGGTGGCGACCGGCTACAACCCGGCGGGCGGCCGTTCGCCGGATAGCTCCTTCCGTCATGTGTGAAAGCTGCCATAAGGCTCTCTACACCCTGCTGCCGGGTAACCGGATCCGGTTAGCCGGTTCCGGCATGTGTGCAACGGGTGTTACGATCGTACAATTATTGCTGGTAATTTAATCTGCATGTAACCGCGCTGCACTGTAATTTTTCCTGCATGTAGTCGCACTGGTCTGGAGTTTCCTCGTTGAAACGCCGCCACGCCACGAAGCTATCCGAAGTTTCCTTGGATGTTGTACTGGAATCCTCACAGATGAAAACTGCACTGCACTAATTTTTTTATTGGTTTTCACTTATCACTTTTTATTTATTTTTGTTAACATTGTTCAAATTTGTTGTTTCGCAATTACCTATGTTGATGTAGCTCAATGCATTTTCGAACTTATGGAACTTCGACTAATGTGAATTTCGTACTCATGACAGCTGTTTCTGTCCGTGACATTTCTCCACCAAGATGGCTTGATAAGTATGACTTTTTCACTAACTTGTTGATTTCTATTGATAGCAATTGTTTATTCTAGGAGCAAACTAGCGATGTTACTGCTACAGGTAAACATGGAAGACTGGCTACCTCGAGCCCGGAAATTAGTTTTTATAAACGTGAAAAACAAATGAATGTTTCTATGACAATAATAACAAATATTTTTGAAATTTTATTTATGCAAATATTGACTTTTGATTGACTGAATTATGATCCATGAAATTTACATTTTCAGCTTCCTTGCATTTTTTTGCATCTTTTGACACCAATTGCACGTTTCTAGGTTAACTTTAAAGTCATGTCATATTTTTTCTTATTTTTACAAATTTCAACTAAATTTTAATAAATATCTTACTTCTCAGCATGTCTGTCCGTTCAATGTCGTTAGTACAACCTTTTTAACACCTTTTATACAGTCTTTACTCGTTTTTTTGAATGTAAACGAAAGAAAATTTCTAGGTGTTCCGGTCCATCAACTATTAACAAAGTCTACACAACAATTTCAACTTTGGTTCGAGTCTAAACACAGTTTATGAAGTTATGAGGGTCTTTTACACTCTGCACATATGATTTTGCAGTCATATTACACTTATACAATTAAAAGTTTACAAATTCTAACGGAACAACAAATGTCAACATTTACATGATACATAAAAGTTTTCACAGATGCTTAGGTTTAATTCCACACATACAATCTGGTTACCGGTATACTATGCTTTGTTTATGTACCAGGTTTATTGCATGAATCAGTATTATATGTGAAAAACCTTCATCGTCCGTTGATGACTTGTCAAAATTCTACTATATTTTTAAATGTGCTCATGTCAGAACTTTTAATTGACATTTAATATTGCAACATGGTTCCTTACTGTTCTTTGCAGCATAATTGTGCTATATGAGTGCATTTTAAATACTTTTATGAATATGCAAATTCAATTTTTGTCATAATTTTGACAGTCGAGACGTTTTATCGTGAAAATTTAGTAAATACATCATTTTAACTCATACTATTGATAAAATATCCTTCATTTAAATTAATTACAGTTATCCACACCCTATTTGTGTCTATTTCAACTATATTCCATCTCAAAATTTGTATTTTTTCGACAATTTTATGATTCGGTTGCCGAGAAAAGAATCGATTAAGTTTTCAAATTTAATAAAACATAACAATACCCATTCTTCTAATAAAATGTAGATATTTATTTTAGCACAATACTTCTATAAAAAATCATCCCCACAGTAGTACTTAATACATAACGGTCAGTTTCGACTTTAATAGAATTGTACATTTTGAATTCTTACCTCAAGGTGAAACAGTGAACCGTATGTACAATCAAGGCGTTTTACAATGGTTACGTGAAAAAATCCGCAGAGATCAGAGTTGTAGCGAGACAACTCATGGTTCTTGCAGCATGACAATGCGCCCGCACATTCAGTTTTGTCAGTTCGTCAGTTTTGTGCCAAAAATCAGATTACTGTCCCTCCTTACTCGCCAGACCTGGCTCCTTGCTTTTCTTCTTTCCGAAATTAAAAAATCAGTGCTGCAAGGACGCCGCTTTCAGTCTATTGCTGCCATCAAAACAAATTCGTCAAGGACTGGGACACCGCTGGGAAAAATGTGTGAATAGGGAAGGAGGAGTACTTTGAGGGAGATCAATAATGTATAAAATTAATAATAAACTTTAAAAAAATGAAGTTCGGTTATTTTCTGAACAGTTTCGCGCTCTCGATTGTTAAGTTGTTTTTTTAATAACTGTGGGCTGAGCATGCCGATTCTGCATACTGAAATGCGAAATGCAAGGATTTCGTACATTTTTTTCAGATATAGTAATAATTACCTAATCACCAAATAATTCAGTTTTATTTTCTGATTCCCTCAGGCGTCATGTTCCCATAAGTACGTAAAAAAGATTATTAAAAAGTATTCACAAAATTTAAAAAATTTAAAAATAGTTATGTGTAAAAATTTCTTTTTTAGTTTTAAAAATTAACAGTTCATTAACAATATATTTTTTAATTAATCAGTTTAAAGTGTGGTAAAACGTGCATAGAGAAAAAGAAACCATTATTTAAAAGGTGTACAAATAACTAAATATCTTCACACGTACTTATACTATTATTTAATAATTAAATTATGATTATGAATCTGAAAATGAACGTTTAAGACTCATAGAAGGGATGGGGTCGGCACGCCATGCCTTGACTAACTAGCTTGGTAATCAATTGCTCATAGTTGGTATATAACTAGATATTAAATTTGAATATAATAGATATAGTGTGTCCCTTTCTTTGGTTTAACTTTAAATGTTATTATCAAACGGTAATTCAAAAGCAGTTTTAAAGATATCTGTGAACAATAATGATTACATTATTTTAATAAATAAGAAAAAGTAATTTATATCAAATGTATTTTAAATCTAAATGTAGATAGAATGTTATTTGAAGCTTTAATTGCGAATCAGGCCGAATATGACATTATTCGAATTATAGAGTTTGATTAAAACGAAACTGAAAATGGGATCGATTATAAATTAAAGTACGAATTTAAAAATAGTGCGACAATGCAATTTTTAAAATTACATAAATTTTTTCTTAGATAATTTATTTTTTATTAATACGTCTTCTAGTTCCAAGATAATTAGAACAGGAAATTACGTAAGAGTAATTAATGTAATGATCTTGAAAATCTAAGAGATAAACTGGATGAAATTACAGTATTACATGAAATAAATTATATCTCTGCAGAACGCAGACCAGTGAGCAATAAGCCCAATAAATCAACTAGCGATATTGGGAAACCACTGGCGGTAGAGGCATTTGTCATTTGGAAGGGCTTAATATTATACCTATATCAACCACATAAATAATACGAAATTTGGATCCCTGTTCACTTTTCAGCAGAAACTGTCTACTTTATACGTTTTCATTTTATATCTATAGTCGATGTCAATTTGGGTATAATGGGAACAATATTATATTTAATTCTACAAGTTTATGTTATGAAAAGAAGCTAATTCGAGATAAATTCGAAATTTGTTTGAAAATATCTCAAGAACTGTTCTTTGTATTTTTTTGAATTTTTAAAGGAGGTAACCTGTACCCTTTGCAATTAAAAAAAATAAAGCTATTCCTACATACACAGCGCTAACAATAGATATTTAATTTAATTTAATTTAATTCAATTTAATTTAATTCATCCAACGGGATGAGAACCCTTTTACAGGATGAATAGAAACAGAAAATATGTAACATAAAGTAGCATAATTACAATAAAACAGCAAAATGGTATAAAAAAAGACAATAAAAACGGAATAGAACATCAAAAATAGTTTAAAAAAAAAAAACGGCAAAACAATATAAGATAAATAACAATGATATAACAAATATTACACAATGAAAGACAAAAATAAAACATGAGTTATAAGAATAAAACAAAGATCTTAAAATGCGTAAGCACGCTTTATATCCGCAATCGTACAGTTAAATATATCCAGCCGTTCTTCAATGTTACAGTAATTTCTTAGCATCATATACAAGGGAGACCGCTGCAAAATATTAGTACGGGAGTAGGGAACAACAAATAAATTATTAGATCTGGCGTTGGCTCTAGGAACTCTGTAGCTAACAACAGAGGTAAGCATAATGCAATCCATACCATTGTTAACAAGCTTGTATAGGAAAATTATAGAATTCATAATCCTCCTTCTAATTAGACTGCTCATTTCAAATCGTTTTAACAATAAGTCTTGTGAATACCCTCTGGTAGGATAAATCCCATCCAATATGAAACTTGCGGATTTCAAGAACCTTCGCTGTACTTTCTCTAACGCCGTTATATGACAATTATAACTTGGAGACCAAATTACAGAGCCGTACTCCAATTTAGGCCTAACAAAGCTATTAAATAATACTCGTAATGTAGATATGTTTTTAAAATCTCTACTGTTACGTAGTATGAACCCCAGATTCTTGTACGCTCCAGCTATGCATTCTTCCATATGTTTATTGAATGTTAATTTGCCGTCAAAAATGATGCCGAGATCTTTAACAAATTCAGGCCGATTAAGTATCTGATTATTTAAAGTATAATTAAAACAAATTTTACTATTTTTACGAACAAATGACATAACATTACATTTGGAAGCATTCAAGGGCAGTCGATTACAATTACACCATACATTAAGCAGATTCAAGTCATGCTGTAGTTGCAAACAATCGGATTCGGAGTTAATATCTACATAGAGCTTGAGGTCATCAGCGTACAACAAGAAGCGAACATTTAGATCTTGGGCGATATCGTTAATGTATAAAATAAAAAGCAAAGGTCCAAGTATGGAGCCCTGCGGCACACCAGATGTTTGATTAAAAAACACAGAACTGTGACCACGGTACCGTACAAACTGAACACGGTGGGAAATATATGATTTTAACAGCTGGAGAAAGGATCTACTGACACCGCAAGCTTCGAGCTTACACAACAGTTTACCGTGATCAAGCCTGTCAAATGCCTTAGAGAAGTCAGTATAGATGACGTCCACCTGACCCCTCCTATCCAGCGTTTCGGCAATAAACTGGGTGCTACATACAAGGTTCGACACTGTGGATCTGCCCTTCATGAATCCATGCTGTTCGGGAATTATCAGGTTCTTTGTGTAAAAGGAAAGGTGTTCATGAATTAATATTTCAAATATTTTGGAGAAGTTGCATAAAATGGCAATAGGTCGGTAATTCTCAACATCATTCTTATTGCCTTTCTTAAAAACAGGACATACTCGGGATTGCTTCCATAAGTCAGGAAAGGTATTGTGCTTAAGAATAAGGTTGAATATTTTTAAAAGTGGTTTACAAAAGATGGCAGCACAGTCTCTTATAATAAACGCAGGTACATTATCCGGCCCGGTTGTCATATTTGCTTTAATCTTTCTTATCGATTTTCTAATACTGTCTTCAGTAAAAGATGTAATAGCGGGTATAGCGTTATTATTAATGTGATGTATAATATCGGGTTCATAATTCGAGGATGTAATAAAAGAGTTACTAAAATAGTGGGCAAAAGCGTTCACAATGTCCTGGGGATTTTCAAGTTTGGAATTATCATAATTCATGCAGGATGATATACAAGTAGAGTTTTGCTTTGAATTAATGAAATTCCAAAATTTTTTAGTATCATTTTGTATGGAACATTCAGCCTCCTTAATATAATTATTATATGCAATTTTTATAGAACATTTAAACTGTGTTCGAAGACGTTTAAAATGATCGTAATCAACCTGCAGTTTTGATTTTTTGTAAACTTTCCAAGCTCGGTTTTTGATTTTTAAGAGGTTTATTATTTCTGTGTTAAACCACGGCGAAAAACATTTACGTGCAGGTGTTTTCGTGGGAATATGTTTCGTAAAAGCATAATTTATTTTGTCGTAAAAGTGTTGAAGAGCAGTGTTAACGGATACGTCGGATGGTAGTGACCAATCAATAGCATTGAGTTCGCTATATAAACCGTGATAGTCTGCCTTTTTAAAATTTAAAGATGGAGAGTCTAATATAGGAAAAACATCATTGTGAGGACCAGACATGCAAGTGTCTATACATAGAGCCGGATGATGAGGGTCAATAGGTAATAACGGCTCGTAGGACTTGCGTACTGAACAAGGGTCAGTACTAAAAACAAGATCCAAGAGTCTATCATTATCATTGGTTACTAGGTTGTATTGTTCAAGACAATAATAATTAACAAACTGTCGCAAAAGATTTATACACCGGGTGGATGCGTCTAAATTATAATTCGGGATATTAAAATCTCCTATGATAAGAATGCATGACCCAAAAAGTTCATTGAGAGATTCAAGACTATCAAACAGACATTCGTAGTCCTCACATCGTGCATTAGGCGGAATATAAATAGTAAAAATGCAAAGGTGCCTGTTGAAAAGTTTAATTTTCGCTGCGACTATATCGATATTAGGAATACTATTAAATCCCGGATTAATGTCATGTAAGTTAAACCGACACGCATTAAATCTTTTATTAATGGCGAGAAGTACACCTCCACCTCTGGATTTGTTGACTGCATTAAAGTTTCTATCAGTACGAAAAACATCGAAAACATTTAAGTCAAACAGTTCACCGTCGCGAAGTCCTGCATGCGCCCACGTTTCACAGAGCCCGATACAATCAAATTGATCGATTTGCGAATTGGTAAACAACTCTTTAGTTTTAGTACTTAGGCCACGTACGTTTTGATAGTAACACGACAAGAAATGGGAAAGAGGAGCAGCTATCAGCTCGTTATCTGAATGGGTTTTTGTTGATATATTGGACTGGAAAGCAGAGTCGTCACTTGAAAGGGATAATTGCTATTGAGTACCAAGAATATTATTTTTAAATTTTAAGAGGTTTTGTTGATAGACAAAGCACTTCTTATCCCAAGCAGCATGTTTCACATCGATATCGGGGTCTTTGCTACCCTTATTAAAATTTACACAATTTATGCAACATAGCTCGCCGGCTTTACACTGAGAGACCGAATGATTGAGAGAACAGCTATGAGACAAATAGATTCAATGTTAAATATGATTAGTTCATATAACAGGTCTACCTGTTTGTGCCTTTTTCTTTTGTTCTTCATATAAAAAAGGTGAAATAGGAGATAAACAAGGAATATTTGCACAGTAACGAAAACAATATTACATTTTTAAATGACACTGGAGTATAACAAACAACAATATATGAGAAGTCTAATTAATTTATTTGAATAAATGTTAATCAGTACTTGTTTTACACTAATTATAGTAAAAATTATATTTTTCTACAAAAAAATGAACTCGATAATAAAATGACGACAATGACGATTTCTAATAATAGTTTTTCTAGCTTGAAATTATAATAAAGTTTTAGATGTACGTACATTATAAAATAATAATATAGCCAAGAAGTCGGAGACTTATGCGGGAGAGGGGACGGCATATTATTACTCAGACGGCCGTGCTACCTGAAATTAAGTTTTGCCATTTCTGAACAAAAATTATAAGCATTTAAATACTATCATATTTGATTTACATAAAGCGTTTCAAGCTTTTTTAAAATCTTGATGTAGTGCTAGACAGGGTGTTCTGAATAACACTGACATAAATTAGGGGCTTGATAGAATTTCAAAAAATATTACAATTTGTTCCTATGGGCCGTGGGCGTATCTTTTTCCGATATCAAGATACAGGGCGATGAAAATAATTTTTTATAATGAACTGAAATTTTGTTATGTAGGGTTTCTGGGGATGCTAAATGCTCTGGAGTTATTAATTTTTGGCTATATTATACAGGGTGTTCAGTGCAGTACTCCGCGGAAACATTTTAGGTCCTAACTTTTAGAGGTTAATCTTTTTGCCTCTTTTGTCACTTGCTGTTATGGCAAATTTTATTCTAAACAAAAAAGGTGCTCTTGTAAGAAGTGTTAAAATTTGCCAGTTTTCGAGAAAAACCAGGAATAGTGCGCCAAAGTCAAGCAGTTAGTATCCCAAATTACTGTTTTTTATTTCAAGAAGGCTTGTGTCAAATGAAAGTGTTATGTGCATTATCAGAATAAGTACTTATTTTAATTCGTGTAATTTGAAATTTCTACTTGCTACAGTATGAATAACGGTAATAATTATTCAAACTCAGAATATACCGATATGTTGTTAACTTTAGGGCGAATGTTTAGGGAACAGTGTTGCTGCTGTAAAGCGATATTCGGAAAAATTTCCTGGTCGCAGATTGCCAAATAGAAATACATTTTTGGCCGTTGAAAGGCGATGCCGGGAGACAGGCTCGTTTAAACCAAAAAAGTAAATTATATTAGATATGGTATTTCAGAAGCCCTCAGTGAGTAAGTATCAGAAAATTATCACAAAGAGCAAATGTGTGCTTGTGTGGTACTTGGGAAGTTTTAAAAGAGCAACAGTTACTCCCATATCATTACACAAAAGTGCAAGAATTATTACCAAATGATTATTTATGAGCTCCGAACTGATTTTTGTCAATTGCTGGAAGAAGGACAAAATGAAAATCCGAATTTTCTACGATCTATCCTTTTTACGGACGAAGCGATTTTCACTCGAACAGGAGTGTTTAATACTCATAATGAGCATTTAAAGAAAATCCTAGGGCCAAAAAGGAGTCCCATTTTCAACATTTATTTAAAGTAAATGTTTGGGCTGCCACGATGGGGAATTAGCTAATAGGATACCACATTCTGGATGGTAATTTAAATGGCACCAATTATTTAGATTTTTTAAGAAATAATCCGTTCGAAATTATTGAAGATGATATTCCACTATTAGCAAGAAATAATAATTATTTCATGCATGATGGCGCTCCACCACATTTTACTCGAATATGAAGAGAGTGGCTTCATGACAATTTTCCTGAGCGATGGATTGGTCGAGGTGCAGATGCTCCAATTCACTGGCCTCCAAGGTCACCAGACCTTAATCCTCTTGATTATGTAGTTTGGAGCTATGCCAAACAAAAAGTATATGAAACAGAAATAAATTCAGCAGAACATCTAAGACAAAAGATTGTTGATGTTTTCAACCATCTAAAAGACGATTCAGAACTTTTGAAAAATATATTGTTTTCATTGCAAAAAAGAATTCGTTTTTGTATTCGTGAAAATGGAGGACATTTCAAACACTTATTCTGATTTTATTTTCCTTAAATTTTAATTTCCTGTTGGTAATAATTAGTTATTCTTGTTGTTTTCCTTTTTTAATTGTATTCAGTATGTGTTAAAACATTTCCAGAAATAAAATAACTATTACTTTTTATCATTACCATTAAAATAATAACTTTGATAGTAATAGTAACTAGGTGCCAAAGCCTACTTAAAATAAAAAACAACAATACTAGCTGATATACTAGCTGATTGACTTTGGCGCACTATGCCTGGTTTTTGCTGTAAAATTGCTCAAATATGTTATTTTGAAATTTTAATAAAATTATCAAAACATTTATAAAAAAGAGTCAATGCTTCAATTTGACTTCTTATCATTGTATTACGACATCGATGTCCATAATAAGTAAGAAAATTAATAAATGTAAATTTAGTTAATACACTTAAGTACCGTTACTATACAAAAATATCTCCTTTGGTAGGTACTTTATGGAAAACGGTAACAATAATCAGCCAGATTTGATTTAGTGCTAGTTATATGAATAAAGGAGAACGACCTTTGACATTTATAGAGCTGAATAAGTCCAATAAAGCTAAAAATTTATTATCAATTATGAGAGCTGAAGTTGAAGCCGTTGCATTCTTATATTTTTTCCAATATTGATTCACTAAGACGCTCCGTCACGTAAATACACTCAGAAAAATTACTACATTATAAGTATCAAGGGATCTAATAAAAATAAAGTAAGTAAATAAGGTTTTTATTTGTACCAATTATTATATAATTAGTCTTATGATATAGTTTGATAAAATGTTTGTTCTCTCTACCTGTACGATAATTATCTAATATGTACCTTGTTCTAACACCTAATAAAATTTTAAAATATATCGGTTAATCTGTTTGTTATTTTCTATATTTAAATAAATATAGAGAAAATAAACCAGTTTGTCAGTTAAAATGTGACTTAATTTATATAAATTTAACTTCATTTCATATTGTAATTAATACAATAAATGGTAAGCTTTTTAAAGGAGTAAATTAATGAGAAATTTTAAAGGGAATTGTCGTAAAATTACACTAGCTACGTGACCACGGGAAAAATTTCTATCAGTCAATGAACTCATGATACGTAGGTACTGAATATTTTTAACAAATTTATTTTGTAAGGGTTTCTGGAATTCGAAATATCTTTATAAATCTTTCATAGAGGTTCCGTCTAAAGAAATTTATATTGATCCTAAAGTTTTGTAAAGATTTTCTGTGAAATTAAAAGCAACGTTTCTCATTTTAAGAGGGTTTTAAATGACGAGATGGCCTTATTTGCTAAATAAGGAAAATTTCGTTTTTAATTATTTCGAATTCTGTATAGGAAAATGGAAAGCATTAAATACAGTTTTACTCCAGTATTACTCCTACGCATGATTAAATTATTTAATAATTCACTACTTAGCCTTTACTTTGCAACCAAATTATAAGACAAACAATTTTAAGCAAAACAGGTAGATTTGTTTATAACATATATAATATATAATAAATTAAATAAAAATTTGAATAATTTGTCATATAACTTAAAAGATAAATTATACTATGTACTCCAATTTTAATATTTCATAAAAAATTTTTTCTTTATTATGGTAGGTAGGTAGGTAGTTATAGAAATTTTTTGTAAATGTTAGAACAGTTTAATTGCTTACTTTTAATCGAGTATACCTACCGTCACAAAAAAATGTTAAATCAACAACTCATATCTTGTTACAAATAGTTTTCATTTAATGAAGATTGAAAGTAATGTATATTATAATAAATATAGTTTCTCTCTACCTGTTGACGCAGTTGAAAGAGATGATGTCACCATGGCTTATTCTGTGTTGCAAAGACCTTTCGCGTAGCAATATCCGCTTGATAATCCCTAGACCAGAATACAGCTTTTGCAATAATTACTTTTGTAGCATTCATTACTTCTCTATAATTCGATACGCTGCATCATGTTATTAAGATTTTGTTTGAATGTACTGAATATATCTTGATCTAAATCGGTTTATTTCATTGGAAACCACTGTAGTTCTAAATAATAAAAAAGATAAGACTATCGTATACATATATATATATATATATATATATATTGCCAAAGCGTTAGACGACTGTCTAAGTTAACTAACAAAATTCTAAATAAAGTCGGGTCTGCAGTCAAAGCCAAAATTTGAAGTGTACTCTTTTTTATTACTCGAGCTTTCGGAACAAAATTATTCCTACCTCAGGAGAAACTATAATGGAATATACATTGGTAACANTAGAACATAATTTAAAAAACATTAAAAACAATATTTAAACAATATTAATTAAATTATTAATTATTATTAATGAAATTATTGAACAAGCAAACGCAACAAAAATAAGGAACGCAAATTAGCAGCTCCAGACCTAGGTATAGAGATATTTTAATATTTATTTTGAAACGGCAACCAAACGTATAAAGTTTTCTCTTAAAAATTTTTATAAATGTAATCTAAGATTTTTTTTAAATTGGACTCAATTCATAACATGATGAATCGATTTATTTAATAACTAGACATCGGAAACTTTGTACCGACAATCAAATAAATAAACAGTAGTAATTTATATTACCGCTAGTAAGCGGTAATACCCGTTGTAGTAGTAGAAATAGGCTAAATCTGTGGTCAAACCGTGTACCGCTCTATACCCACAATACACAATGCTACTGATTGCCATAAAACACATGCCATACACTCGACCAAGCAAAGCGTCACGCACAAACGACAATGAAATGTACGATCGCAATCTGCCTGTATCAAAAATAAGTTCCCTGCATAATTTGCCAACGATAATACCCCCTTGGTTAAACTCGGTAAAATTAACAGTTTAGGAATATTTGTGACTTTGTCTCACTGGCGCCTTCACCATTTTTTGATTTTGATTTTTACATATTTTTAAAATAAGATCCTAGAAAATCTTACTGTCTGCTAATGTAATTTTCACTAATAAAATTTGACAAACACGCTTTACAAATAACACAAAATAGAAAAACGGGACAAGGATAAGATAAAGTAAGTTAAAAAAATAATTTAAGGAAGAAAACTACAAAAATGCATTTTAAATATGGGTACTTTCCACACACTTCCTCAGTCTACCAATGTTATTTGTTTGCAAACAAAAAAGCATTTCTGGGGTATGTCTAATATTGTCACAATGGAAATTAATTCTTTGTAGCAATGCATCCCTTGTCTGTACTGGGGTTTCGTACACTAAACTTTTCAGGTATCCCCACAGGAAGAAGTCCATCGGATTAAAGTCTGGAGAACGTGGTGGCCAATCCATTTATTATTATACACAATGGATAAATAATTTCGTACAATATTGAAATGGAGAGGAGCGCCCAACGTTTCTTTGGGTGTCTTATGGAACATGGTCTAATAGTGGCTGCAAATTATTTTGTAAAAACTCTAAATATTGTTATTATTAAATTGTTACCTCAGAAATGCTTTTTCGTGTACAAACAAATAATATTCGTTGACTTAGGAAGTGTATGGAGGTAGAAGGTGCCTATATTGAAAATGTATTTTAATAGCCGATTTCTTTCCTTTAAATTATTTTTTAACTTATCCCTGTTTTGTTTTTCTATATTGTATTATGCATAAAGTGTTTTTGTCAAATTTTATTAGTGAAAATTACTTTAGCAGACATTAAGATTTTCTAAGCTCTTATATTAAAAATACGAGCCCAGACTCATAATAGTTCGGCCGGCCAACGTTTTCAACTAAATACTTTAATAATAATCTATGAATTATGCAGAAATAACGAAATATTTCTGAAAATCCTTTTAACTACAGTAAAATATAAACTTTTTAGTTACAAAAATGAACATTTTATTCAATACATATATCGACTAATGGTTACCCAATAGAAAACTATCCGTCTCAGGGGTCATAAAAGTTCGGCCACTCTTTAATATTGAGTTACATCGCCTTTGTTCTTAATAACTGCTTTAATTCTGCTAGACATCGTATTTACTAACAAAGCACATTCTTCTGGTAGAATATTATCCCAAATATTCAGTAGTGTGGCTTTTAATTCAGGCACTGAACGTGCTGGATGTTTCCGAAGCTGTTTTTTCATATTGTGCCATAAGGTCTCAATAGGAGATACATCTGGGCTGGAAGACGTCCATTTTAATACTGGTATTTGATGATTCTGCAACCATGTTTTAATAGTTTTTGCCGTATGACACAGTGCACCGTCTTGTTGGAATATGAAATGCCCTTTCGCCGTTTGACACATCTCAACAGATGGTAACAGACTCTCTTCCAGAATATCTTTGTACTTCTGCGCGTTAACAATTCCATCAACAAAATGCAGTTAACCAGCACCTCTACCAGACATGCAACCCCAGACCATAACAGATGCTGGAAACTTTACTTTTTTGACTAAACAATCGTTATGATAGGCCTCTAAAGGTGTACGCAAAATCCGTTTTCGTGTGTCACCTACACAAACGTCAAATTTTGACTCATCGCTCCAAATTACGCTGTGCCATTGTTGATTCGTCCAATTTTTATGTTCTCGTGCCCATTTTAACCTGTTTCTTCTCTGCAGTTTTGTTAATAGAGGTTTTTCTTTTGCCTATTGGAAAAAAATAAAAAATTGCCAAGAATTTAAACAAGAAAAAAAAGATAAAAGGTTACCTTGTAAAACTTGAATCCTATTTTTCGAATAGTTCTTTTCGTTGTGGACATTGAAATAGGCTTTGCTATACTGTCCCTCCATAGTGCAGTTATTTCTTTAGTATTGGACCGCCGATTTGTTTTTACTATTCTGCGTAAAGCTCTTTTATTTGCTTCTGTAATTGTAGGTGGTCGGCCGGTTTTGACTTTTTGGTCGACTCCGCCGGTTCTTCTGTATAAATTAATAATATCCTGCACTGTAGAACGCGGAATTGAATGAGAAACTGATATTCGGCGGGCCGAAATACCTTTCTCATGGGCTTTTATAATAGAAACTCGTAAATCTTTACTTAGAGGTTTACCACGAGTCATTTTACGTTAAATCTGAAACAAAACGTGGGTAAAACTAATAATGACAGATATTCTGTTGAATTATTCAGTATGTGTTTTGTTTTGATGGATATGATATATCAGTTTCGTGGCAGATATGATAAGTGGCCGAACTATAATGACCCATTGGTTGGATTACATTTTTGTTAACTGTTTTCCTCAATTTGAATTTTGTCAAAAGTGATTAAATTTAGTAAATTGATAGTCTATACTTTATTACAAGTGGGGTAGTTTTAAGGAAATCTTTCATCATTTTGGTAGAATTTGTAATTTATTCAAGTATTTAATTAAAAACTTTGGTCGGCCGAACTATTATGAGCCTGGGCTCGTATGTACGGTTCTAACATAGTAATTATGTCCCATTAAAAATCAAAAACAAAAAATTCTGGAGGCGCCGCTCGATGTGCACTGTGACATAAAATCAGAGATATTTCCTAAACTGTTAATTTTACCTAGTGGAACCAAGAGGGTATAACCGTTGGAAAATTATTCAGGGAACTTATTTTTAATACAGACAGATTGCGATCGTCATCTATGCAAAAATTTTGGGTTGTTAACCATTGGGCATAGTCTGTCCCTGGGGTTTTGGTCATAATTCAGTTTTACTTACAACAACAAAAACAAGCTGCACGCATGTGTTATCGATCACCAAATTTGCATCATTCTGGAATTAATAGTTTAGAGACTGTAAATAAAAACAACGTTTTAATTTTCACTTTTGATGGCCCGTATGAAACAAAAATTATATGAAAAACTGATATTATTTTGACCTCATCTATTTGTACTGGCTTTTTTGTATCAAGTACCGGGACACCCTGTAAGTATATGAACTCCTGTATCGACTGTTAAGTGTGCTTTTCCCCATAAATTCACCTAGAATACAAAAAGAAAAAACAAAAACGAAAAATGTAAATAGTATTAAGATTGCTAACATATTACGTAACAAAATAAATATTTTTTGATCCATATCCAGAACAAATTGTGTTCAAATTGTTCACTCTGATCTTTTTGTTGCTTCAATTTAGTAAAATAATACATCAGGTGCGGAAGTGAAAGTAGTAACTTGTTGGACATGTTTCATCGATATTAATTAAAGTGCTTTAAACCATTTATACCTGGAATTCTGATCATAAATTCATTTTGCTTTAACAACACCAATAAAAACTTTTTCTCTGAAATATTAAACGGTTATTAATGTGATAAAATGTCTTGCAAAAACAACTAAGCGGGGATGAACTTTCAAACAAAACGTTGTTTGCCAGTTTGACCTAAATGTTGAATGGTTTCGGTATGGACTGCATTTCACAACTGCTGGATTTAATATAAGCTAAGCATAAAATTTATATACGAAATAACAGGATTTCTTAAATTAAATTGGAATTCAGACCATTTTGCTCAAATTTTAATAAAAATGAAACTTTTTTCATTTGATATGAATATGATATGAATTTATTATCTTTTATGTATATTAAACCCTATCATAATAATATTAAAATTCCTTTCAATTCGAAATTGTAATTGTTTCTTATTGGATTTGTGACTAGCAATTTAGAAAACAATAGAATACGAGACATCGTGGAGACATCTGTTGTCTAGACTGATAACAACGTATTCAGTATTCATTAGCTTTAGCTTGGTGTTACTAAACTTAAATTAGGTACATCTGTAAGAAAATATTATTATAATTAAAGAAAAATGTTGAAGGTACTTTTTTAATATTAATTAACTAACTATAACTTTTTTCGGTTGGTTTTCAAACAGTGTCAACAAATTAATTCTGACACATCAGGTGGCTACACAGCGATCAATTGCTTTACTGACACACTTTACTGACTTAATTAGTGGCCAAATCTTTTGAATTTGGATACACCTGAGGACTTAGAATATTAATCAGTTCAGTTTAATTTTATATTAAATTATTTAAACTTTATCATGCACATTCTTATAATCAAGGTGGAAAAGATCGAATAGTACTCGATGTTTTTTTTTTAATTTCAATTAATTTCTCTGTAAATGTCATTGTCATATTGATGGGAGGGATAAACGTAACCTGCTGCGTTCTTAACGCCAACAAATTATATCGCCACGATCTGACACTGCATGAACGCCTTGTATCGCCAACAAATCGCAATAAGCATGTACAGACTCATATTTTAATGATTAAAGACGAATTCAATAGTAGTCGCCATCAACATCGCTATCACGATCTTGATCGCATATATGTTCCCCCCCCCCTTAAATTCAAACAAGTTTGTTAAATTTTCTGCTATTGTAGGGTTATTATTCTTCTTCTTCTTAATTTAAAATGAGCTATAAAATATTTTTCTTGAAATTCGACATATACGATAATCATCATTATTTTATATCCAATCCGATATTCCTTATGTAGTCCTTTTGTTTGTACACTGTTTGGGAACATGACCATAGAAAGTACTACCTATTATTGTCATGTGTTTTTATTTGCTTTCTTTCCTAACCAAACTTATGATAATTTACCTTCAACATAAGATAAATCTGTTTTGTTCAGTATACATGTTACTGTGTGTATCATTTCAACACACAGGCGCGCAACAAAGAAAACTTTTTACAGTAGCTAGTAGATACCTCTGTTTGTAAATCTAGTGACCTTATTTCCCCTACGTTCCCCTAAGTTATTCAAATGGAGTATAGTGCTCAGCTGCATTTAAAGTTCATTTAGTTGTTATTTAAGTATACTTTTTAAAATGACTTAAAAATCCCAACAAATAAAGCAAAATTCCCTATTTCCCCAATTCCAAAAAAATCTCACCTTAGAGAAATTGTGCTGCCCTCTGTTAACGAATTGTATTAACATATCGTAATACGGGAGTCGGAATTGTATAAGTAGTTATATCTATTAAAGAAAAGGCAAACGACGAAAACAGAGATGACCACCGGTTGCTGAATTACAAGTGGAAGTTTATCTTATTTGTGGAAGGGCGAAACGGGCGGTGACTATGAGACGCTTTCATTATAGCCATCCTTCTCTATCGCACGGATTTCTATGACTTACTTTATCGCTCTCACGTAACGGCCGATGAACCATGGGGACTTTCCGAACGTGTATAGGAAACTTTCCTCTCCGAGTATCAATTATATCGTCACGGGTGAATGTTGCTTCATCCATAAAAAGTATGCGGGATACAATATAATTATTATTGATCCATTAACAAAACTCAATACGTTTAGCATAATCTTCTGGTTGTAGGTGTTGTACTTTCCGTAAATTGCACGGATATAAGCCCTGCTCTTGGAGGGTTTTCTATTACTCTTTTTTGTGACCTAGAGTCTAATACTAGACCCAGAATATTGTTTGCTTCTTCTAAACTTCGATGAGATCGTTCAGATTTTATACTAGCACTGGGAAGATATCCGGTTTCACACAGTTTTTTGAAATCTCTTATAAATCTGAGATGTGGAAATGGTTGACAGCTTCAACAGCACCATTAGTATTTCCAATAGAAAGACCATGACACTATACATTTGCATATTCTAAATTTGATTAAGTATTTTGTAATACTCTGATCGTACAAACGTGTAATCAAATATTAAACTATTGCAAAATAAAATTTATTTTGCACTACACTTTCCAGACAGATATCCAATTATGTACAAAACAGGAAATACAATATTATATGTTACAAATTAGCAATATATAAAAGAAAAATATACAAGTTGACAGAAAAACCTTAAAAAAAACAAGCATAATGTACAGAGTTTAAAATAAGAACAACTAGAATTATTTATATTTTACATAAAATCCAGATATAAAATTAACCGGAAAAAATGCGTGTCTTACGACTATGGAAGTTTAGTTCAGTAGGCGAAGATGTGATTGCTGTGGCTATCAGGATATGTCATTATTGTCGTGTCTCTTTAGGCTTCTCATCACTCCATACATGCAAATTATGAAGTGTCCACATTGTATCAAGACAACTAAATGTATGTAAAACTAATGTTCACAAAACTTTAAAAAAAAAACAACTTCTTCGGCCATTTCATTTAACTCCTGCTCAAGAACTTGAAAATTTAGATCCCAACGCAGTTTACAATTTTGCCGCTGGTTGGTGAATAGCTTCGCAGAAGATAGTAATTTGCATCAAAAACTGTTTTGTACCGACGAATCTTGTTTTACAAGGAAAGGAGTTGTAAATTTTCATAATTTGCTTGTGTGGAATGAGAATTCTAAAGAAACGCGACAACAATGACATTACCTGATAGCCACATCAATCAACATCTTGTTAATCTTGTCAATCCGTGACACTGCTAGGCAAATCAAAACGCACAAACCTGCAAATAATGCCATTTTGCTCAAGAATGGCTTTCTGTAGGCGATTTTGTCAAGGGACAATATTTTTTTTAAATAAAACGAACGACCTTTCAATGTTGCTGCCCGTTTTAAAAAAAATACAACCACTGTAAAAGTTTTGACTGCTAAAAGGAAGAGGTAACCGGAGAAAACTATCACCCACTATATCGATTTGACTAAAGCTCTAGGAAATAATACGCCATAATAGTCCAAATAAATGTACCAAATTTTAACACGATCGGTAAAAAGGTTATGAAGTTATTAATAAGTTTTATTTTTGACAACTTTGAAGGCTTTGTAACTCAGAAACCAGAAATATTTTATTTAACTTTTTTTCGAAAATCGTATTTATTTATCGTTGTGAATATGCAGCCAAAACGTTGTCGGTGAAATTTGCGGACACCCTGTATAATCATTGGATTCATATAAACTTATTTTTATGCGCGCACATATAAACATAATTTTCCGTCAACCTATATTCCAATACACGTTCCCTGTTTTACTTGAAATTCATAGTACTTTTCAAAATTTTACGAGATAAAAGATCTCTCTTTAGATATATTTAGATTTCTTTTCTTTTTAGATACAAAATCTTTCTTTCACGGGATAAAAGATGAAAAAAGTCAATGAGATGCGGTTTCGAAAAATAACACCCAAGTTATTTGCTAATATAATCAAAAAATCAAAATTGTCATGAAATGAAGAAAGATACTTATGTACCAAATAAATAAATATCTAGCTATAATAGTTTTAGGGCAATATTAAAAAATGTAGTTTGAAGCATATTTAGCTGGCTATATATCTGTAGGCATTTATTTTTGTTCTGATCGATACCAGTAAGTTTGCGTCTGAGATAGAGAAACGCTCCTTTTCAATATACGTTATTTCTCAATTGCGCGCAGCTCTGCTTGAATAAAAAATGCAAAAATATTTGTGCCAGTTCTTATATAGATCAGTCTATCTATCTAAATCGTTTTTCACTGATCCGAGGAGTCTGTGGTTGAGGTAAAACGGTAAAATAGTCTAATGATTTTATTATTTTTTTTTATTTGCACCGTACATTTGATATTATTGGTATAGTAAGAAGCTTGTTGTACAGGATACCTTCTTACATTAATGTGCACTTAAGTTAATTAAATAAATTTAATTGAATGAAAAGGATGGAAGAACATTTCTCTGAGATTCGCTTAAAGAGCTTATATTCGAGTCTTTTTACGTCTACAGTCTCATATTCGCGTTCCTTTCAAATTTCATTTAGTTCACTATTTTAATAATGTCAAATAGTAACTTATACCTTTATACGATGCAAACTCGGGAACTTTGCTACAGCTAATCAAAATCTTTTTTTGTTCAGGGTATTTCAAACACGACGTCCCGGCCTTCTTTCGAAATGAAAATAAAATTCATTTTACGACATGTAACATTCCAACTTTACAATACTTCGAATTACTCTTGAAACTTAAATATTGCATTCACTGCAGACCCTGCACTGCACCCGTGTCAGACTCTTTTTGCTTCAAATTTATTTGAATAGTTTGATGTTGTCATTTTGACGTCATAACATAAAGCTTGTTTACATGACGTTTGTTTGATGTATAGTAAGGTTTTCAAATTTAAATTATCCAACGAGAAATCTATTTGTAAAATAATCTATGTAAATTATAGTCCAGTTACTCAGGGTTTTTACCTCCGAATTCTTTATAACTGAACCGATTGACGTGAAATTTTGACTGAATGTGGGGAATGCCTCAAGGAACAAAACTTATATAGTGCCGAAGTGTGCTTTTGCCCTGGGGGTGGTTCCCACCCCTTCTTGGGGGTGGAAAATTTTACGGCCAAAATAACCACAGGAATCGATAGAGGAGTCAATTTTAAGTAACAAATGTTATTTAAAGTTTTTTGGATGAGTTTCCGAGTAATTCGTCATTGAAAATGTTGATTTTTTACTGAAAAAGTTCTTGCTTTCGGACAGTTTTTTGCAAATAACTCTGAAACTATTGGATTTAACGAAAAAGTTGTAGTGAACAAAGAGAAAGGTAATAAAAAAAACAAATCTAATGGCATTATTTTGTTTTTCTCTAATTGCAATATAAACCGGGTTATGGATTTTTAAATAACATTACTATATGTTAGCTAAAAACTAAATTGGAACCAGTTAACGTTAAATAACGCCAAAACCATAAATATTAGGAAAAAAACTATTTGAATATTTTTTAAAGTACTTTGAAAAACCTTTAAAATGAGCTGTTTTAAAAGTCTTTAGAATCAAAATTAACGGAAATATGATCGAAATAACATTATAGTCTAATTTTTTTCAAGAAAAAATTAATAAACAAATCAGTGCCTTTGGCGACGGAATTAAAATTAAATGCAATCCATTTACAGATTTCTTCATTTATGTTCTAAGAATATGTTACTTAAACTGTAACTTAAAAATTACATGAGTAAAAAAATTGCTTTGTTTTTGCTGAAGATTTTGCCTTATTTTTTATTCATCTGAAATTAATATTAATCGAGATATCGCCATTTTAAGTTATCATATGAATGAGAAAACCACCCTTTTCGGGCCCTTTAAATCCTTCAAACTTAAAAATTAAGGGCTTAAAAAAGATCAACTCAACAGTTCACGTAGCCCTTACAATTCCCTGCAAAATGAGCCTTTGTGCGATTAAAAATCTTAAAAAGTAAGAAAGTTATCGTCAAAAATAAACACGTGTATAGGTGATAATTTTAGGAAAATTTAGGTCAAACAAGAATTTTGAAGCATTTAGATCTTTTTTGTATATATACGTATTTAGTATGTGTATATTCGTATAAGCCAGTACTATACTATATTATAATTACTATATTATAATAAGGGAATAAATGTTTATTTACTTAATACGAATGCACATTTAAAATATTTCTACTCTTTCAATGATATTTTTTCATTTTATTTTCGTAAGAAGGGGTATTTTTCAAGAGTTGAAAAGTTGCAATCGATAAAAAAATTTTTAATCAAGAAATCAATTTTAATTTGATAAAAATGCATGATTAAAATGTTTCAAGTTGAAAACAAAATTTTTATATTATTTTCATCCAAAGGGGTGGTTTTTAAATGTTTTTCCGGTTTGAAAATTTGGGATACATTAAGTTTCATGTTATATAGCACATGAAATTACTCATACTGCATGTTTGTTTAGTAACTTGTTAGTTAGTTAGTCTTAGTCGTAAGCTTGTTTTGCATTTTGTTATCAGATAAGTTAAGATGATGTCAAAATAAAAAATAATAAATAAGTCACGTCAAACTTCATCGGAGTTATTATTTTAAAACATAGATTAATTAATTCATCCTGAACCAGAAATACAGTCCACAAACAAATTCAAGAAGTGAATCAAGAATCCTACATATGGTCCATCGATCCTGGATGAATTAATTAGTGAATATTGGTGAAATTGTGTTTTGCGTAAAAGCAGAAATCGGAGGCAGAGAGCTGCACGTGGATACGCTTTATCCCGCATAGCAGCAAGTGAAAACGCCGAAGCAACAGTTGGAGTTGCACGTGGATACGCTTTATCCCGCATAGCAGCAAGTGAGAACGCCGAAGCAGCAGTTGGAGTTGCACGTGGATACGCTTTATCCCGCATAGCAACAAGTGAAAGCGCTGAGCAGCAATTAGTTCAGCACTAAAACAAACGGCAACGAAGGCAGAGATTGGTTGTTGGATTTCGCTGCCTGAGAAACACACCTCGAGGAGATTCCGTCCACCGGTGGCAAGAAAAGCACGAGTTCCGGTGCAGCACGGAAGAATAACATAGCGTATAGTCAGCGCAATTCCTTAATTTCATTCCTACTGTGAGTTTGTTCCATTTTATACATAAATCACACATTTGTTCGTTGTTAATCGCTCTTGTGCATTACATTGTGTAGAAATGTATTCAAAATTGCAGATGAACTGAAACAGCTCATTTCTAAACGAGGCATAATCAAAAGCCAACTAACTCGCTTTAAAAACTATCATGAAAAGCTAAGTAGTGAATCATTAAATGATAACTGTATATTTCAATTAAATGCTCGTCTTGAAAAGTTAAATCCATTGTGGGATGAATACAGGAGTATTCAAACAAAAATAGAGTCTCTTTGTGAAACCCTAGATAGAAGTTTAGACGTTGAAATGACAGAACGTGAAAATTTCGAAAGTTTGTATTTTGAGGTAAATGCAAATTTTAATTTAACTATTAACAATTACAACATGTCTAAATTTAGTCTAATGTCGGAAAATGCGACTTCAGCCCCTAGAGATCAACAAAAATCATTGAATGTTAAACTACCAGATTATGATAAATGGCTTGAGTTTCATGATACGTTTATGTCCACTATACATAATGACCAAAGGTTAGATGATATCAAAAAGTTTCTTTATTTAAAATCATGCCTAACGGGTGAGGCACAGGAATGCATAAAATCAGTCTTAGTTTCGGAAGCAAATTATAAGGTTGCCTGGCAATTATTGCGTGAGCGTTTTGAAAACAAAGAAATGCAAATAAAAAAACATGTAAAGGCTTTATTCAAATTACCGGAAGTGCAGAAAGAGTCAGATACTGCTTTGCGGCAATTATTATATAATGTGTTAAAAAATATTAGATGTTTAGAAGCTTTGGGAGAACCAGTAAAAGAATGGGATCGCTTACTTATTCAATTTGTAGTTGTAAAGCTCGATTCATTAACAAAACGCGAATGGAAGGAATTTGCAAAAAATCTAAAACCCCCCAAATTTAAGGATTTAACTGATTTTCTAAGAGAAAGATGCGAATTACTGGAAGATCTCTCGGATAGTGAGGAGTGCAAAGCTCTTAAAACACGAAACAAAAAACAAAACAGTACTTTTTGTCACTCCACAATTAATCTGGTGTGCAATTATTGCAAGGATGCACATTTAATAGATAATTGTAAAAAACTTAAAACTTTCATCTGATGAAAAAATCGCGGAGACTAAAAAACTTAAACTTTGTTTAAATTGCTTGCGATCGAATCACTTTGTAAAAGATTGTAAAGTGAGAAAATGTTTTAAATGCGGTGAATCACATCACACTTTGTTACATTTTATTGAAAGGCCAGCTGTAGGTAATAGTTTGCCAGTTACTATAGCGGATGATTATTCTAGGCCAACAAATTTAGTGGATGTTGCTGAAATTTCATTCGCTAATCACTCAAATAGTCAAGGTACATCGGAGCAAATATTACTTTCAACTGCATATATACAGGTTGTCAATAAGGATGGTAAAATACACAACTGTAGATGTTTGCTGAACTGTGGTTCTCAATCGAACTTTAAAACTGAAGATCTTTGTAATAAGTTGGGCTTAGAGAAATCTAAAACAAATACGGTAGTTTTTGGAATAAATCAAGGTGTGTCCAAAATTAAATCTAGCGTTGAAATAGAAATACACTCTAACCATAATGCTTTTTCCTCTGTTATATCGGGTTTAGTGGTACCAATAATTACGGAGAATTTACCTCTTTGCTTATTAGATATTTCCAGCTTAAATATACCAAAAAATTTGCGTTTGGCGGATCCAAGTTTTCACAAACCATCCAAAATTGATATTTTATTAGGTTCCACAATTTTTTGGAAATTACTTTGTATATTGACTTAGGACAAAATAGACCGACATTGCAAAACTCTAGATTAGGGTGGATAATCGCAGGTACTGTAAATAAGAATTCAATCAATCAGCGTTCATTATCTGTCAGTTGTTTCAGTACAAATCCTACTGAAAATTCTTTAGACAATCAAGTAGCAAAATTTTGGAAACTTGAGGAGTGCGATAACGAAACACCAGCTTATTCAAGTGATGAGCAGTATGTTGAAACTCATTTTAAACAAAACTATACACGTGATGTGAGTGGTCGATTTATAGTTAGCATACCACTAAAGAGAACTGTAACTGATTTAGTCGATTCTAGATTAGCTGCTTTAAATAGATTTTACAATTTAGAGAAAAAACTAAACAGAAATGTTAATTTACGTAAAGAATATGTCAAATTCATGGAGGAATATGAATGTTTAGGGCATATGTCAAAGATCTATGAAACCTCTGATACGTGCAACAATTCTGTATACTATCTGCCACATCACGCTGTAATTAAACCAACGAGTATTACTACGAAAATACGTGTTGTATTTGATGGTTCATGTAAAAGTAGCTCAGGATTATCTTTAAATGACGTACAATTACTGGGCCCAACTATACAATCCGATTTATTTACTGTTCTTTTAAACTTCAGAAAATATTTAGTGGTCATGACAAATCACATCGCCAAAATGTATAGGCAGATTTTACTAAATAAAACGGATCGTAATTTGCACAGAATATTTTGGCGGAAGGAGTTATCTTGTTACGTACTCAATACTGTGACGTACGGTACACTTTGGTGGCACGGACCATCATTCTTAATGAACGAATATGATACAACGGTTTTCATTAATGACATGGAATTGCCAGCGGCAGAAAATACAACTCTATCGCTTTTAGTGACACTTGATGATTTCGATCTTTTTTCCAAATTTTCATTCACACTTCAAAGAGTGTTCGCTTACATGTTAAGGTTCATAAAATGTGTTAAACCAAAAAACATCCAGCCTTTCATGGGATCTTTACCAAAGGAACGTACTATGTCTTTATATCCGTTCTATAGCACCGGCATTGATTATGCAAGTTCGTTCCAGATTAGGGATAAAAAATCACGCGGCTACAAATTTACGAAATACTACTTCGCTTTGTTTATTGGCATGTCTACAAGAGCGTTGTACATAGAATTAGTTTCCGACCTATCCACGGAAAGTTTCTTAGCTACCTTGCGTCGTTTTGTGTCAAGACGCGGTGGACCTCACGCAATATTTTCTGATAATGCAACCAATTTTGTGGGCGCTAGCGCGCAATTAAAGGACTTATTTTTGTTTCTGCAAGGTCAGGAAACTCAAGATATTATATCGAATTCGTTAAGCCCTGACGGCATTTTGTGGCATTTTATATCGCCTCGATCACCTAATTTTTTTTGTCTGTGGGAAGCTGGAGTGCGCTCTGTAAAATCACATTTAAAGCGAACCATGGGCAATGCTTTTTTGACATTCGAAGAATTCTGCACAATTCTTGCACAGATGGAGAGTGTCCTCAATTCTCCCCTGTCCCCGTTATCGAGCGATCCCAATGATTTCGAGCCTCTGATCCCTGCGCATTTTTTTATTGGTCGAAGGCTGACCATTGTGCCTGATCCAGATGTAACGCATGTACCTGAAAATAGGCTATCAATGTTTCAATGGCAGCAGTGTGTCGTTCAACACTTTTGGAAGCGCTGGAGCCGTGAGTACTTGTCCGAACTTCAGGTCCGGTCCAAGTGGAAGGAGAAAGGCAGCGACGTCCTTAGGGTTGGTGCTTTAGTGATTGTGGCTGAAGACAATCTTCCCCCGTTAAAGTGGCGTATAGGTCGCATTTGCGAACTTCACCCGGGACCTGACGGTTTCGTGAGGGTTGTGTCGGTTCAGTGCGCCACCGGTAGAGTGAAGCGTGCGGTAACAAAAATATGTGTGCTACCCATAGAAAACTAAGTTAGTTTGGCATTTGGTACCGTTGACAGCCTATGTCTGTCAAGGCGGGCGGCATGTTTGTTTAGTAACTTGTTAGTTGGTTAGTCTTAGTCGTAAGCTTGTTTTTCATTTTGTTATCAGATAAGTCAAGAAAGATGATGTCAAAATAAAAAATAATAAATAAGTCACGTCAAACTTCATCGGAGTTATTATTTTAAAACATATATTAATTAATTCATCCTGAACCAGAAATACAGTCCACAAACAAATTCAAGAAGTGAATCAAGAATCCAACACTGCACACATAAAAAAGATTTGATTACATAAAATGCTTAAATTTGTATTTTCTTTTTTTTTCCAATAGGGGGTGGTTTTCACCCCTTAAGAACAAAAAGCACACCTAGCGCATATATAAGTTGAAGTGGGGGGTAAGAGCCTAATCCTAAATTTTGAGAAAAATCGATGTAGTTATAAAAAATTCGGAGGTATTACTATATTTACAGCTACAGTAACTGGGCTATTAATTCTATGGAATTGATGGACTGATTAAGCTGGAAGCACTTTACTCATCATTGCCAGCGTCAGTAAAAAAAATACTCAGATCAATATTTTTTAATAATCATTTCTACTACTTTATGTTATAGTTTACGTGACTATCGAAGAAACTTA
Source organism: Anoplophora glabripennis (assembly GCF_000390285.2). Classification (NCBI taxonomy): domain Eukaryota; kingdom Metazoa; phylum Arthropoda; class Insecta; order Coleoptera; family Cerambycidae; genus Anoplophora; species Anoplophora glabripennis. The sequence continues at coordinate 135,677 of NW_019416902.1, read as the reverse complement.
TGACACTACATAGATACACAAAATACAATGATTTAAAAATTGACCGATCGAAATTCAAAAAGAACGAAATGTTGACAACTTGTTCCGTTAGGATATACGAGTAATTGGGAACAATTATCTTCTTCCTTAACTGTTTCTTTTGACTTAGGAGATTTATTTTTTTCTTTTTAATGTAACAGAAATACCCTATTAAATTAAAAGTGGATTCATTAATTTATAATAATTTATAGGACTTGAGTTTGTGTTGTTAATAATCATAAAAGATAAAAGAACAACCTTTTAATTAATTCTCGGAATTTCTTGGTGTCAGACAAATATTATTTTTATTGACAATAAATATTATATGCAATTATGTATTTACATATGTGTTATGTAATTTTCTTTGCCATAACTACAAATGATGTCTGCTTCCTTGTGGCATCAAAATTAAGAAGGTTTAGGTTTTCTTATGGGAAACGGGATCCTCCGAGGTCAATTGCATGTTTTAATCTAGTTTTAAAATTGACATGAAATTGACTGTACCAATGACTCTGATTCATTGTAAACCGGAAACATAGCTACAATAGCAACTAATATTTCATCTTCCTGATCTAACAATTCCAATTTTAACAAGAATATCTTCCATTGGTTATTATATTAGCGTGGTCGTAACTGTTAAAATCGATACGAATAACTTTTTTACTAAAATTTGAGCAATTTTTGACCTCAAATGGAATTGATTTCTTTGAAGATCTGAAATCTATTATTGAAGAACATATATCACAGAACATCACTATGTTTGAGAAATACTTTCAAAATGAAAATAGAAAAACAAGAAGAGAATCTTACTGAATTGTTTTGCGACAATAGTAATAAATTTCGGCAGCATGAAATTGACCGAAGCTTAACTGGATTTTCACCGGTCGCTGTCATTTATTACCTCTTTAAAATAAAATCAATATTCAAAGGTAAATGGTAGGACCGTGTCCAGTTAATTTCAATATTTGAAAAAATATGCACTGATCTTTAAGCTCATCCATACCATTAATTTAATGTTAATGAATAAATAACAAATTAATGAATTTATTCAATAATGCAGTTTAGCTTGGTCATTATGTATTATATTTTTTTCTGATATTTATTAGTTTCATTTATTTTTATTTCTTGCTTATAATTAGTCATACTGTGACTTAGGGAAGGACGCCAAGGGAAAACGTTTGAGAACCACTGACTGTCCTAAGCAATTTTCGATACGAGTTAGACGTTATGCAGCGCTCAATGCTCCCAACGTGGAAATATCTTAAGGAGGCAAACGGTTGACATATGGAACAGCAGAACAACAAAGTTCCCGGCAATCATTTTCCAGCAATCGCATTGTACAATCCGAATGTTCCATTGTAGCAGGGTGAATGGTTTCCTTTAGGTTCGATAACAATTAGGAAATAAGAAGGGAGTGGAGTCGAACAATGAATGGAGTCGTTTATATCTAATGACGACTTCCGCAATTGTTTATGACAGGCATCTAATGTAATTCTTTACCTTAAATAATCCGCATAAATGGAATTTTTATTTTCATCGGTATTCAAATTCGTACCATACAGTGTCACCAATAAAGGTAGCGTGAATAGCTTTATTTCAGTATCGAAAATTGCAATACAATCTTTAAATTAAATGTCGAAAACTAAATACGTATTGTTAAATCTAATCCAATTGTTAAATCAAAAGACACATCTCTCGAAACTAGTCATTAATGCTCGTTTGCACCGTTTAGAATTTAAGCCAAGTTCAACTGAACTTGGTTTAATTTTAAAACTGGGTTTTAATAATCAGCCTTTGCACCACTTACTGCCTATTGTAGATTAAATTAAACTGGGCTTTAGGAATACTGTTTAGGGATTTTATTATGCTGCTAACTTATGTCCAGTTATGTTCGGAAAAAAATATGTCAAAGTCAAATTCTCAAACCAAAATTTTAATATGAGTACCATCAATGACACCTAACACTCTAGGAAATGATGCAATTTTATAGAACTCATGTTGCACACTAACTATTTTTTCTGGGTTTGGCATTTTTATGTCCCTAATAAAGCTGAGCTATTGCAATTGATACTCGTACAATTATTCTGGACACTGTTGATATGTCCATCCCTGAAAAGTCTGCAATAGCAGACAAATGACCAGCACAAGCATAAAACCAATTGTTGGATAGGAGATATACTATTATTCCCAGAAATACAAAATCATGTTAAGAATAACAGCTTTTTATAACTCCAAAATTTTGATTGCCAGTTGCATCGTGTTCATGCCGATGTGTTCGTAAAACTTATATATCACTTGGATATTCCAACTCCTCTTCAATTAAGGTGAGCAAATGTAATGTGGTCTCTTTTGTCAACCTAAATCTGCAGAAAAATGTCATATTGTCTACTAGATTATGAAATAGATCATTTCTAATATATATTTGTCTTGGAAATCCAAAGTCTATAATTTCGTGAATATCAAAATCATCCAATACATCAAAGTCAGAATCTGAATCCATTTCAGAGTTCTCAATGACGTCTTAACACCACTCACTCATACACAGTTCACAAGAAAAGGAAGAAATGCCTACTTAAAAAAATTATAATTAGCAGCTAAGTACTGTCAATAGTGTCAATTTATATTTTCTCATTAATCCAAGTTTAAGCGGTCAAATTTGAGGGTTTAAATTAATCCTGGATTAATACATAGATTTGAAACGGTGCAAACAAAATGTTATAATTTAATCCAAGTTCAGATTTAATCCTGGATTAAATACTACGGTGCAAACGGGCATAAGAGATTGAATAGAATTGTGTTAACAAAATTTGTAAGCACCATTTAATTTCTGGAACTACTAGTTTTCTGTGGCTTTCTCAATTTATTTAATTCGATTTAGTAATTGCAAACTCATTTCCACTTATTCAGTTTGTTGCGGAGACAATTGTACATAGTGCGTATGTGCTCGTCGCTAAATTCGTATTGTGGTAAACCAGTAAACAGGTCACCACAGTATGCTCTCGAAATGTAGGTAAATAGGTCACAGGTACAAAAACAATTAATTTACTTTTAAACTTGATTATTAAAAAACTACTTTAATATAGCTTATCATGGATAACTAATTAGGCTTGGATAAAATTGGATAATTATTATTAATCCAGTTATGTAATTACAAATAATTCAATTACTGAGAATCTTAGTAATCAGACATTGGCCGTTGTTAAATATCTGCCTTGCGAGTAATTATAATTATTACAGTTGTATGAGTTATCGATTGCGCTCAACTCTGCTAAATGGCACCATATAGTTTCAGTGTATAAAGCAGTTTTTAGCTGTCTATTTGCTGTATTGAGATCAATCGTTAGATTATTGCAATGAGGGAATTAATCTTTTGTATGATTATATAGGGTGATTCATTAATAATTGTACCTACTGGATAATCTTGGGCTGAAAATATGAAGAATTGACATATAACGCTTAGATAAAATATGCCTCCTTACGGAATTACAGGGTGTTTTATTTAAAAAATTTTAAATGATTTTTGCCCATTACTAAAACTATACTCAACAGTAAAACCTAATTCAACTAATACAATGAAATTCCATGACAGAAGACACCGACTTGAATAATAATAATATGACAAGTAAATTACATAATAAAATAAAAATGATTGTGCAGTCATCTATGTTTAACTTTAAAAATCTCGAGAAATAATGACCTTACCGCTAGGAAGGAATAGTAGGTTAATTGCATAGAAAGTATTGAAGAATTGAAAAATTGTACCAAAATAAAAATTCCGTCAGTGGTGAAGAAGTTAAGAATGGGAAACTGCCGCTCCCCCTATGTCGTATGCCTCTGGTAGTAGTCATGAACGATTTTGTAGCATTTTTTAATATGTTCTAAAGTATCTTAACTTTATGCCAAGTATGACAGAGAAATGTCAAACAGGGTTAATGGACAAAAATCATTTAAAATTTTTTAAATAAAACACCCTTTAACTCCGTAAGGAGCCATATCTTATCTAAGCGTTATGTGTCAATTCTTCATATTTTCAGCCCAGGATTATCCAGTTAGCGTACGTACAATTATTAATGAATCACCCTATATAAGCTGACAACAATGTATCGTTGCCAAGGATGGAAAATGATGCATCTCTTGTTGCCTATATTATACCAAAAAGTAGTAGAAAACAGCCCTTTTTTATTCCGAAATATTTTTTTTAACAGTGGAAAAAAGTAGTAAAAGTTCATATCACATTTGGCAAAGTATGAACGAAGACAATAAAGCAAAAATTAATGGGACTTTTGGACTTTTACAAATAAATGATTATTTCTTCGTAGTATTATAGAATTATGCAATTTTTTATATAGTTGTCTTTTAATAAATAAACTGATTAGACTTTATTTCATAGTTTGTCCAACACTATATTATTTAAAAACTTATATTGGAATAAAATTATCAAAAAATATTCATACATAAATCACATTATGTCTGACCTTTAGTTCGCTTAATTTGTAATAGATGTCGCACTACTAAAAATTAATTTTGAATATACTCAGGTCATTTTTAACGAACATCTGTTATTGTGGTATAACCTGGTTCTGAATTGGTAATCATGGTTTCTGTTTATTGGTAAGTAGATTTTAAAGAGTCATGAACATTTAGGTATATTATAATGTATAAAAGTAAGTATACAGGGTGGTCCGAATTTTATGCAGGAAACTTCGAGGACAGATAGATCTCTTTAAATCATAGAAGTTTGTCTTATAAACATGGGTCTGGAACGGCCTCTTTTATAGATACAGGCTGTTGCAGTTATTAAAAAAAATGATTTTTTATTTATATCTCCCGAATTTATCAACCGATCTCAATAAAATTTGATACAGATAATGTATGATAGTAGGCCTTGCATTCCCTAAAATATGAGTTCTAAAGGTTCAACCGGTGGTGTACACCTGGAAAGGGGCCACCCCTCTTTTTATAAAAATAATTATGCCACTTTATTTTTTGCAAGTTATTGTAACGGATTTATATTCTAATGCACTAATACGTAAAAAAGGTGAATTTAATTTTTTCCTTAAGGTTCACCATTTTCAAGTTATTAATACCAATACAATCCCCTTGCGCAGACACTTCAAACCATAATATTACAAAAATATTTATGTTTATGCTTAATAGTAAGTGCAGTTTGTAGGCACATCAACAAAATTCTTTCCACATCACCCGTGAGGTAGAGTTCCTGGTGTGTTTTAGTTTCCCCTGGAGGTCTTATCTTTACAAATAAGAACAATTTAAATCAAAATAATAATAAAAATATATTTACCAAGCAACAACAACTTTTCGAAGTTTGGGACCACTTAAAAAAACACTCAACAGATATTTGTCGTTCAAATTTGGTATATGGGTATTTTGATGGGTGTTGAATAGCCTGGTGATATTATCTTTTTGACAAAAAATGTCTAATACTACTTCTCTCTACTCTGGAAAAACGACCCTTTTAAAAAATCGTAGTAGGTCAGGATTTTGTCACATCAATAAAATGATTAGTAGAATATAACCTCCCTTCAAGGTATTATTTGTAAAAAAAATTGGCTTGCGAAAAGTCAACAGTCTTCTCACATTTCCAGAGGTGTTAATCTGAAAAAAATCATAAAATAAAATTATTGCTTTTTAGTGCTTCTATAATATATTGTGGATCCACACATCTTTTTCCGTTGTGGAATATTTCAGGTAGTAGGTACACAATTTTTATAAAACTGTTTCAAATTTGATACTATTGATTTTTTCTTCTTAATTTGTTCTACATAGAGCGGGTTGTTTTCACCACTATAGGTACATATATTACGAAATAACATAAACTTCTTTCGGTTATATTTAACTGTCCCTGTATTTGAAAGTAATAAAAGATAATATATGTTATAAACATACATAATTATACATTTTTACCTATTATGTTTTTTGATTTAACATAATCATATTTCTAGTCATATATAGGGTGCCACAATAGTGCGATAAAGTTTAGTAACTGCCTGTAGTGGCAAATAATTACAAGAAAAATTATTTGCTCAGATTCACATTTTATTATTATTTCCATTATTCATTATTTTCAGACTGAATTCTGAAAATCTTGTTTTTCGCCTGGAGATTTTGACTTGTATAACTAAAAATAATTATATTATAAACTTTGTCGCACTATTGGAACAGCCTGTATGTGCATTGCAATAATATGTCAAATATTACGGTTAAGCAAGCGCAAAATCCATTGTCGCATATGGAATTATTATTTTCAAATAATCAAATACAATACCTACATATTATAATACATAGATTTTTACTTGAACTTAGTACTAAAAATAGAACTACGCCTAGCAAATTGTAATACTTAATACTGTATTAATGTTTTTCTTTCATTTAAAAAATAGTAAAGTCCACAAATAAAATATTATTTCACAGCCACAGCACAACAATAAAAAACAACTCAAAGAAAACACAAGAAATAACTACATTCGCACCTGCTCTAGTCCGAATCCATATAAGTGCCTACTAAAACATAGAATAAAACATAAAATAAAGCTTTTAGTTGGTTGTAAATGTTATAAATTCGTACGTACAATCACATACGATCCTTCTTTTATTGAAAGGATAGAAAATAGAAATATATTCAGAACAAAAAATCGGCCAGCGCAAAATTGGAGTTTCTATTATTTTATTACCCTTCTCTTTTCGTATGCAAATATTATGCGATAGCAAGAGAGTGGGATGGACGTATAGGCTGGACAACCCACCATCGTGCACGTGCATCTGACGTACCATCATTTTATTGTTTTTTATTTAGATGTATTTAGTCGGAATTTGCATGAATCAAATAATCCTACTATTTTTATTATAAACGTATTTCCAGTAGCGACATCTATATGAATACTACAGTACTTTATTAGATGAAACGGGAATTCAATTTCTGTTCTTAAAAAGATATAGAGATGCTTAAAATTAGCTAGGTTGAATAGAATTGAAACGAAAATTTAATATTTTGTAATCACTGAACTTTCAATTTTAAATATTTTGATCTTTATAAACGAGTTATAGTTAAAAATTCTAATTCACATGTACATTGTTTAGAGCAGAAGCTTTTCAAAAAGAGAATTGCTTAAAGCTATCTCTGGCCTACGTCACATGAGAAACGTGAATGCGGGGAGCCTCGACCCAAAGTGAATTTGGCTATTTCTAGGTTTAAGTCATCTCAATTACAGATGAAGTCTTAATAGACACTTCGGTAATATTAGGCGGAGTTCGGTTATTTCGATCTCACTTCAGTAACTTTGATTTTACTTGTAGTGCCCTCCCTTCATATTAGCTTTATTGTAATAAATATATATGTTCAGCCGACATAAACGAAAAAAAGTCTAGTACACACTTTGGGCAGACATCCGTCTCCTGCTTAAAGTACTTCGAATATTCAGAGTCGACGTTCAATCACATATTAATTTGGTTCAATCAGTCTCGAAATTTCGATAGGCCTCTCCGGATTATGGAATTTCTGTGAATCCTCTCACTTAATGATAGACAGGGTCCGAATTTCATAATTTTCGGATTTTTTTTTGAATTGAATTGAATAGGACCTAATTTTCAGCCTCATAAATCGCATCGTCGGGGATGGGGGTAGCGACATCGCAGCGGTTGGAACCTCATGGGACGGTTTTTGGACGGAAATCTGTACGTCCCACGTCGTTATGGATGGACGCTCCATCTCTTGGGACGGTATCTACCGTTATGTGCAGAGCTATGGACATCGGAGAAAATTTAACTCCGCACTCCGAGCTTCTCCATGAAGGTACTCTAAGTCCACATGGTCATCACCCTCGGCTCTGGCAGCGACTGATCGCTAATTAACCGATTTATTTATTTCCAATCCGTATTGGAAAGATAGGTGAAATTTGAAAGAAATACAGTTCTTCGTGATTGTTTCTTGTTGTGTTCTTTTTCTGAATATTAAGATTATAATTATTCGAAATCAAACATTGCTTTCACTTGTACCTCCCCTGACTTATCTCTAAAGTTTTTACTTATTGGCGATTATCGGAATTTCCTGTTTCTTATGTTAGCCAATAATTTAAAAGTTCTAACCAACCATCTTGTAACTGTAATCATCTTCGCTAAAGCTTTGCCAAAGTAGAACCAAGCCAGATTGTTATTTGTTTTATTGTGTGATAGTAGAGGTGTGTGTGTTGTGAATTTTGTTTTATGTTTGCGTCGAGTTTATACATAAATGGAAAATGTAAATCCATCCATGATTCGTAGCGTATATTTCATATCAGTTGATGTACGGTAGATAAAATAGGATATTCTACTTTTAAGTATATTGTATACTTGACATTTTACGTCAAATTTATGTCGTATACTATCGTTACAATTATTTAACGCATAGTTTTAAATAAATGCTATAATTCTTCAATCGTGCAAAAAGTAGTATAAGCTATAATATCCTTAAGTACAGTTATAGGGTACTTACCGACTTTAAAGCTTAATTCCCAAGGAATTATCAGGAAATCGATATTTTTCGAAAAATCTCCATCTATTGAGAAATTCATTGTCACCATAAAATTATATTGGATTTTCAGCATCCTACATCATTGTTTATAAAATCAGCTCCAATAGTTTCAATATGTTCAATTAACTTTCTTCTAATATCAAAAAATAGTCTGAAATTTCTTATGACAATGAGAATGAGAATGGGAATGAAAATGTGAATGGGACTGAGAATGAGAATGATAGTGACAATGAGAATTGTAACGATGGTGATGGCTATGGTGAAGGTGATGGGAATGGGAATGGGAATAGAAATGGGAACGGGAATGAGAGTGACAATGAGAATGAGAATGTTAACAAAGGTGATAGCTATGGTGACGCCGATGGGGCCGATGACGGTGACAGTGACAGTAATGGTAACGAAAATGACAATGTTAGTGATAATGATAATAGTAGTGGTAATAAGAATCATAATGTAATAATAGTATGACAATAATAATAAATAAACTTTATTTTCCTTGGAGACAAACGTTGTATAAGAATAGTCACTTTTTTAACACAAACCTACATTTTCTCTATCTTACCATATTTAGAAAACAAACAATTTTATTTAAAGAGAATATATTTCCTATTAAATAGTTGTGAAGCCTTGAAAAACTATTTAAGCTCTTTAACTCAAAAGGCTTATTAAAAAAAACTTTGTCTAAATAAAATGGTAAACTACAAGATATAAATATCCTGAAACATCGCAATCAAGGCTTAGATAATTATTTGTCAATTTTAAAATAATTTCTGCATTTCTATATTTAAGGAGCAAGTAAAATGCATTTTTCTTACGACCATTTGTGCAAATAGCACAGCAGTTCTGGTTAAGAAAGAAAGGTATTACGTCATACGTGCACGGAAAAAACATTGTCATGGAAATTCGCGCAATTCCTAAAATGGGGGCAGGCATAAATCGAGTAAAAATTTGATATTTACTTTGATTCTTTTTACAATTGTGAAATTATTAATAACAAATTGTAGATTTTCCCAAATTTTCAAACATTAAATTTACTTATAGACATTACTATTTTAAGGACAACTGTTTGAGTTTCCGTGACAGTGTTTTCTCTGCGTCAATGATCTTTTGGATATATTAAAATTGTTTCTTTAATCATCATATTATTATTTCTCATTCATATTATATTATTGGTAGAGTTGTTCTGCAATTACATATGTTTTTGATGTTAATCTATATTTTTAAATATGACTATTCAGGCGTAAGAAACATTTCTGTTCCAATACTCTGGTGTCGTGGCACATGTAAAACTGTCAAATTTGTCGTTACGGCCGTCAATTCGATGAGAACCGAGTGAACAACATTTGATCTAAATACTCATAACAAAACAACAGAAATATTAGCAGCTACCAGTTGCGGCTCGTGGGTTTGAATACAGGGAGGGCGCATTTTGAAAGAGGACGTACATGATAAGAGCTGCGGGGGGTGCAGGGGGCGGTAGCATTCTCTTAGCACCACAGGCGAAAACTTTTAAGGAATTTGAAGGTCATTGTGTTTTGCAAGTACCCCAAAATGAATACTATCAGTGTGTAAAGTAGGTACTTAGATACAATGCGAGAAGAAAAATTCCAACGTGTGTGGGCTGAAGTGGATAATCGATCAACCAACCCAGTTAGGATATAATTATGTAGATTACTGTATTAGTTCATTCTGTATAGTTTTTGAAGTTGCGTTAAAAACATGGGCATCACTAAGTTGTTTATCTAAAACGGGATCAATTTTTGCACTATAGTCTATCAGTTCTAAAAATATCCCTTTGTTTACCGAGTCACTTTTTTGATTATGTCCATGAAGAGGAAGGTTACACACCACATAATTTTAAGATATCTATAATTTTTTAAAGAAGCAATCGATTTTTCTTCTGTTCTCTTTCGTTATGACTATTTATTTGTTCCGCATAAGCACTACTTAAACAAGAAGCAATATTTACTCGTCCTAAAAGTAAAAAACTCACCAACTTATTTTTGTGTTTAGGAGAATTTTCATCTTAATCTTGTCTGGTAAATGTTTCAAGTCAGAAACTGCANTATTTTTACAATTGTGAAATTATTAATAACAAATTGTAGATTTTCCCAAATTTTCAAACATTAAATTTACAGACATTATCAATATGATGAAAGCTTCATACAAGTCCTGTTCTTTTACTATTTTAAGGACAGCTGTTTGAGTTTCCGTGATAGTGTTTTGTCTGCGTGAATGATCTTTTCAAAATATTAAAATTGTTTCTTTAATCATCATAATATTATTATTTCTCATTCATATTATATTATTGGTAGAGTTGTTCTGCAATTACATATGTTTTTGGTGTTAATCTATATTTTTAAATATGACAATTCAGGCGGAAAAAACATTTCTGTTCCAATACTCAGGTGTAGTGGCACATGTGAAAGAATTACCAAATTTGTCGCTACGGTCGTCAATTCGATGAGAACCGAGTGAACAACATTTGATGTAAGTACTTATAACAAAACAACAGAAATATTAGCAGCTACCCTAAAATCATAAAAACATAATATCGTGATTAAGATATTGAACTTTAAAGTTGCAAACCGTCATAACAATGTAATATTTAATAATCGACTTTGGCTGCAGATCAAGATAAAGATAATATAGGTACATATTTTACTAACTCAAAAACTTCAAAGTAATCAATCAGTTGCTGATAATGTTAGAGCACCAGATTTTAATTTGTACCTACTTTTAATTAAAATAATCTATTATTTGACAGATGTCTAAATTGCTAAATTATCGATTTAAAAAAGGTTTCATAATTTATAAAGCGTAGCCGAAATTAGAGCCTATATTATTATTTTTTTTTATAAAATTTAGTCACAAAGGTATGTCTTTTAGTTGTCACAATTTGCATAATCACGTATCATTAGAAAAAAGGCTATTCCACCACTTCATCACTTTCTTCATCGCTTATCTATATGTATATTATCTACCGTGAATCGTTATTCAAACAATACCTGTATCTTTAGATGTATATAGTTGTTTTCCTGCAAGATTTTCTTTTTGTCTTGTCATTTCACTGCATGATTTGTTTTTCTTGTATTTTTCCATTAATTATTTATTTATTTTTAGAATTCATTTTATACTGATTTTTTTCTATCTCTCGTAAAATAACTCGCAGTTCATTATTATACCGTACAACCATTTTAACACAAAAAAATCTTCGACGATATTTCCTAGCTTTGGTTGACTGTGAAATTTTAATGAAAGGCACAACATCTGCTGAAACCTGTTTCAGCTGAGTCTCTGAGTCTTATTTTCGCTGTCTTTCTGAAGATAATAGATTTTTGAAGTGTAGCATGAAAGATAAATCTATCGGCTGCACATTTTAACAAGTTACATGATTTGCAGTAAGTTCAACAAGTTTAACGTTTCTCGTATGAGTGGCCGGGGCAGTAAGCGGTTAGTTTTTCATGACACAAGAAACGATGGAATCATATACAGTTTCGGAAAGTCCCCATGGTACATCGGCCGTTACGTGAGAGCGATAAAGTAAGTAATAGAAATCCGTGCGATAGACAAGGATAGTTATATTGAAGACGTTTCATAATCTGAATAGTCACTCCCACTTCTAACCGGAAACGGGCGGTGACTATTCAGATTATGAAACGTCTTCACTATAGCCATCCTTGTCTATCGCACGGATTTCTTTACTTTACTTTGTCGCTATCATGTAAAGGCAGATGGACCATGTGGATTTTCCATCCCTGTAGAAAGTTTTGTTTAATCAAATTTCAATGTGAAAGAAAATAATCGACTTTTTGAATAACGTGTTTAAGTGTTACTGACGCTTTTGGAAATGTGCGATTTTCTGGAACAACGATGCATGGTTCTGTGTGAAACTGGAGAATACTTTCACGGAAACGTTTCAACTTTTGAAACAAGTTTACGGTGATGATGCCCTGGGTCGTATGCAGTGTGACGAATGATTTAAATGTGGTCGTGAGTCAGTTGGGATGATCCTCGACCAGGAAGCCTTCAATGTTCAGAAAGTCAAAGAACTGGTGCGTGCAAATCGTCTATTGACTGCTAGTATCTCAATTGGGTCATGCCATGAAATTTTGACTANTCTCTCTGCCTAGGCTGAGATAACGTCGGTCGTTAGTAGAAATTTTGCAATATAAAATTGCCGAATTCTTTCTATAGATTGCCTTAATAAAGGCAGAATATTACTTGTCTTGTAAAAGACAGGTTTTGTGGGGCTCCCACTTCACTGTTCCTCGCACTGACACTCACTGCTGCACTGCACAAACTACGTCCGCACACTACGGCTGCTCGCTTGGAACTTACTACTCTAGTACTGGTGTGGAGTCGCTCGCAGGTATATGTATCTAGTCCCAGGCGCCAATCAGCCGTGGACCTTTTCCTAGAACCCTGGTGCGTCCCGCGTCTGTTCTTTGTCCTTGCAACTGTTAGACCGATCCGGCGTCAGCCTGGCGTTCTTGACGTAATACTTAAAATGGGCCACTTGCAGACATAATATCCTTCTAGAGTAAACTAGTCCTTTCAATCTCCAAAATTGCCAAACTTTTTTCAAGCACTATCTACATAGCACATTCCATGTTATCAGAACCTCAATGTTTGGTTTTACTTCGTGCTTTGAGCTTCGTTCATTATGAAATGACATTTTATAATAAGGACAATTTTAAGTTTCCTAATTTCATTTACCTGGGATGACCAGTTTTGAATATCTGAAAACAGACGCACTTCAGTGAAGACAAATTCTACAATACCTTAAATGATTTTTACTTGACTATTATAAATGGAATTTAATTTTATTTATAAACGCCTAATAATTATTATATGATATATATACTCCTAGTAATCTATTCAAACTTCCAAAAAGTTAATAAATATCAAAAGCACCAATAAAGGTCAAAGGCACGAAAAATAAAGCACATAAAACAATTTCATTCTTAGAAAGACGATAAATAGTTTTTCGCATTGGAAACTAAAAACGAGGAAAATGAATATAAGCCTTACCTAAGTTTACTCTTCAAAGAGTGTCAGAGTAGAAAAATAGACCTTGCACAAGAGAAGTATGTGTAGACATAGAAATGTTTGTTTACGTACATTTTGTCCGTCATTATCTGTTAAAAATGAAAGTGAAGTCGCAATATACAATTATCGTTTTTTTACTAAACCATACATTACATAAGTGGATAGTATTAAATATTTAAACTCATTTTTGTAGGGCTCTTACACCATAATGTCGGTCTTCAGATAAATGTTTGGGAAGAAGTACTTAAATTGAATATTCAACATTAACTGTCAAAACAAAAGTTTTCCTGACATTAATTGTCCCTAAACGTGCCAGTAATGAATCGTTCTGCTAATTGATTCGTTTAGTCTCATCCGCATTATTTAAAACCATATCTTAGTGGGAATTTGCACGCAAATACGTGATTCTGTCTACGGAATAAGGCTTATAAATGTTGCCAGGGTAACTTAATTGATTAACCATCATCAATAATAGTTTATCTTTCCAAATCGCATATTACAGATAGTAGATAACTATCTGGAATCTGTGTTCAGTGACGCGATCATTAATAAAGGGATTGTGTGAGACCTTTTAGTTGACACGAAATGCATCGAGAGGGTTGAGATTCCGTTAATTTAGATGTTGATGCAAATGCATTCATTATTCAATAATAAAATATTGTACATGGAATGTCTTCATTTCTCAGATTACCATCATAAAAATCTACATTTCAAAAATATCTGACGTGATTCTCTTATTTACAATACGTTATACGAATTAAAATATTTCTAAATAACATTAACTGCGAAACAAATGTACTGTATTTTTTTATTAATATAGCTTTTTTACTTCTTCGGGTCATATAACATCACAATTTCAAAATCGTATTTGTGACTACGTTTTACAATACATTTTGCGTTATATCACCAATAACAATATAACAATAATATTGTTCATATAATAATTTTCTTTTGTTTTTAAACATTTATAATAAAAAGTCAGTTCTATACACTAATTCAGCCATTATGACGTAAAGTGTCAAAGTTGAAAACATTTGTAAACACTATAACAAAATATTTTTGGATAATTGATAAATGTGGTAAACTTATCTTACTTAAATTAATGTTATAGTACGTAATTATGGTTTTTACTTAAATTAAACTGTTTTCAAAGATAAAATTGTAATGGAGTACATATATTTAATTAATTTTTTTCCAATAACTCTGTATCATATCTAGTAAGAAAGACTTGTGAGTTGGGGAATAAATAATGTCTGTTTTTTTTTTCAAATATAAAAATTCATGAAAATTAAACGCATTGTCAAATTGACACATGTCATTCAAAAGAGGACATATTGCTTTATCAGATTGTGTTTTTGTTGCTTCGCTAGATTTAATTTTTGTGAATTTCAATTTACTTGAAATGGAATGCCAAGTTGATAAAATTGATCATTTTCGGCACTTGCTTCCTCGCTCAGGGAATTTGTGCCGTATATGGTGAGGATGCGATGAATGAACGAAAGGCCCATCGATGATTTTCGCGTTTTACAGAAGGTGATTTCAATCTTAAAAAGAGCAATTGAATCAACTCCTGTAAGAAAATCCAAAACAATCAACAAGGTTCACAAGATGGGATGCAATCATAAAACAGTAGTAAACCATCTGCGTTCGATGGAAAAAGTTCAAAGACTCGGCGCTTGGGTCTCACAAGTTTAGAACGAAAACAATAAGAATTAACGCTCCGCAATTGGCGCTGATTTGCTCTGTCCTCAGTGATAAACACATGGTTATAAGGAACGTTTGATGAAGAAAAAGTTCCTGGCATTGGTGAGGAAAAATGGTATATGTACGTTAAACACAAAAGAACAAGTAACTCCGCAAACAAGACCAGCACTTCATCTTCTAAAGATATTGTTATGCGTCTGATTCTTTATTACGAACTCTTACCGAACAATCAAACCGTCAACGCAGAACTCTATGTCCAACAACTACGGTGACCCAAGCGGCTATTCCACAAAAAAGACCTGATTGGTGATATGACATTCTTTTGCAACATGGTGCTACTACTTATCCTCAATATGACCAAAATGGCCATTCGAGAGTTGAATTGAGAAATTCTGCCCCACCCTCCTTACTCTCCCGATCTCGCGCCTTTTGATTTCCACCTCTTCCGCTCTTTGTCAAACTCATTACGCGGTGTTTCTTTTAACAACGATAATGAGTTAAGAGTTTGGTTGGATGGGCTTCTTGAATCAAAACCGGAGAATTTCTACACAATCGAGAAACTTGTTGAACGTTGGGAGGAGGTCATAAATATCGATGGAGAATACATCACTGATTAACCTAGTGATAATTGTACAGTTAAAAATAAAATATCCTAAATTTGAAAGAAAAAAGATTACGGAATCCTGTAGACCTTAAATCTGTCCTGTATAAAAGAAATGAAAGTAAAATAAGAAATTTACAACAATAATTTTCTAACGTTCTAATGCCACAAATATAATTAAGCGTAAAATTAAATAATAATTTGCAAATAATATCCTATATTTCCGCCATGTTCAATTTGTCAAGAAATATCAAAATGATATCACGATGATGACAAACAGAAAAAAAAAACAGGAAAGACCTCAACTCATACTTTTAGTTTTAATCTGATCTTGATCCAAATTGTTGAAAGTGTAAATTACATAAAGATCTGTGAAAACTGATTTTTCGACGAGTGCTAAAAATAGGTGATAAATGTAGCTGAAGAATGATTTAGGTAAAGAAAACTACGTTGTATGACCCTTTGAGATTTCAACTTGAATTAGTATAGGTAACGAACAACCGACGGAAGTTGCTGGTCACTTGAGCATACGTTTAATTAAAACTTATTATATCTCGTGAAGTAATAAATGTGAAGTGAAAGCAGTTCTATTATACAAAATTGAAACGCAGTTTTAAATTGTTTGACTTTAAGCATTGTTATACCGGGTGTTTCGAAATTAATCCAACAAAATTTGGTCACAGATTCTTAAGACAAATTTGGGGGGCCAGAATACTTTATTTTTGCCAAGTGGCCTCTTCATTCGGAGCCCCCTGAAATTCGCCCTGAAGAATAATCTTTTTTTTTATATCTCAGAACCCTGTTGTACGAGATTCACTAAATTTAGTACACAGGGGTTTTATGACATGTGGTATCTGATAGTGCTACGCTTTTTGGCGGGGAACCACGTTAAGAAACATTTTCGTGGGCCCCCGTGTCTTTAGAGCTAACAAAATTTGGCCGCATATTTGAGTTTCTTAAAAATTATTAGTCCGCTAGAAAACCACTGAATTTAGAATTTTTTTGCCTCTTCATATTTTTTCGTAAAACGCAATGTTTTCGAGAAAAATGGCAAAATGTTATCGAATGCATCGCCAACCATCTACGACTAACACGTAGAATTTCATACCAATCACGAATCACGATATGTATTTGTCTCAAGGATCTGTATCCGAATTTTGTTTGAAAAAAAAACTAATGCCTACAACAGGAAGTAGGTGTGCAGTAACGACTACCCTAGTCTGCTACTACTGAACTCATATTAGAATTTTTTTTTAGAAAAAGTAAAATATAAATTGGTCACCCAGTAATAATGAACAGAAGAAACTTATTTATAATATATATAATAATAATATGAATTATATTAAAAAAAGATATGGAATTATTTTTAATAAAGCTAGTTACGTAGTGCTTCTTTTTTGACTTACTTTAAATCAAACCCATTTGTAAATTGCATTTGTGTTGAAATCTATTCAAACAGTGGAATTCGAGGGTTAACGTTTAAATTATAAGATATTCTTGGAAGTAACTTTAAAAGGAATTTAGGGTGGATTAAAGAATTTCTAACCAACAAAATAAAGGAAGTGGAACAAACCACATCGGAGTTCACTTTCTCTTAAGATTAAGCAAATACTGACAAAAACATTACATAATCTTTAACGAGCTGCGAGGCGTTAAAGTATTAAGTTACATTTAGTTTGTGGATAATATATGCTTCATAAATAATAATAAGACACGTGACCAGTAATTTTGCTTGGAACAGTAATTTTAATTCCTTCGCGTTGGTAATTAAATTTCGGTAAATTTAAAAATTATTAAAATAATAAGATCAAGATTACACTTGTCATTGTTCATTGTAAATGAATCATTAATATTGAAGATTTAGGGATTTTTAATTGACAGTATCAGTCATGCAGTGTTGGTTGGCTAAGCTCAGTGGTCACGTGGCTTGTAATCATTTATGAATTACATGAATTTAATAGGGTCTCCCATATTTATAAAACTTGTTTGAGGAAATACATGTAAGTTTTGGAGGTGGTTGCCAAATAATATAATTTGAATCTAGATGGATTGGATTTACATTTTTAGTTATTAAATAATTCCAATGTTTGGAACATGAGAGAAAAGTTGAAACCGTCAGATATGTTTGAAGAAGCTGAGGAAGCAACTTTACTTTTTGTCCCCGTAAAGTCTAAGGATGCATAAGGAAAAGAGTTATGCTTTCATGGCTGGGCAAGAAAAAAAGGGATAGCAGCAACTATTGTCATTATGTTGCTGGCATATATTTTTGACAGGGATGGGCAGGTAGAGAATAACAATGACAATAATCTAGATGTAGACATAATTTGGGAGTGTCGATAATGTAGACAATGTCAGCAATTAATAACAGTATATAATTAAAAATTATATTACTTTATTGATTAAAACATCTTTAAAACTATAGTAAGTATAACAAAATAAAAATTAACATTATAAATTGGTGGTTAACAGAATAACAGAAAATTAACAATTTACTAAAAATATTTTAAATTTTTTTCATTTTTATACCTATCGTTTATCACTACCCTCTTTTCCATTTATATAATCAACAAATTTAGAGGCCTTTAGAGGCCTGAACTTCTTTTGTTTTATGCAACAAAAATACTTGCTCTTTCCATTTCGGGGTCAAAAGTTGTAGTGTACGTTTGAAAAATCTCTTAGATGAAGGGGAACGAGAGAATTAACCCTCGACACCGTGTCTACGAGAACGGCGAATATAGCTAATTACCGTAACTTGATGATCTCTATCTCGAAAACTATGGGTTTTTGGACCTCGTGCCCATTGGAGCTTTTGATCAGCA
Organism: Anoplophora glabripennis; assembly: GCF_000390285.2. Taxonomy (NCBI): domain Eukaryota; kingdom Metazoa; phylum Arthropoda; class Insecta; order Coleoptera; family Cerambycidae; genus Anoplophora; species Anoplophora glabripennis. Next base: position 116,956 of record NW_019416902.1, on the reverse strand, counting down.
CATCAAGAACAACAATATTCTGAAGTTTCAATGAATTTGACCGGGATCCAATTTCCATAAGAATGGTGCGGGGTCCTTTGTACACTAAAATACAGTCCGTATAATATTTGTTGAGACGAAAAAGAATATGCCAATAAAGTTCTGTTATCGGAACTACTGTAACAATTTACTGCGGCATGGGCGTGCCTTGAAATTTTCCACCAACGTCCTTCTACCTGGGGTGTCGAATGCGTTTAATTCCATGACAGAGACGCTGGGGTCTTCTTAGAATTTTATTTCAGCAAATATCGTAGGGACTATACTCACTTTTATAATTACTCAAATAATAGAAAGAGACCAGGGAAAGAAATGAGAGATTATGCATCACATCATATGTGCGACGAAAATAATTTTAATTCCCAAATATTACTAAAGTGTTATTCAAGGTTGTACAGTAAATGATTCCTGCGGTTTCACCTTCGGCAAAAGATATCGCACCTGATAGATAAATAAAAAGATAAGTAAACAAAAGGCCAATACTGGCTAGGTAGAAAAACAATTCATATTAATCTAGTCACGTTAGGGCTTTTCGGCAACTGTGATTAACCCGATTAACCCGATTATTAGGATTAGGATCTTGTCATTCGAAAGGGAACCAGTTATACCTAAAAATCGTTCGGTAAGGGATCGAGTTAAATCAGATTTTAATCACATGTTCTGATCCTTTCAACCCGACACAATTTGGGATAAATGGATCAGCTGTTTAATCTAATATTAACATTTAGACAGTTTGTTGGTTCGTTCAGTGTTCAGTTCATGATCAGCATAATAAACGACAATAAACTTGTTCATTTTAATAAAAATTATAAAAATGCATGCTTTGTTCCGTTGTAGTGATCCGTCTGATCTCAGATTAGTCCAGGAGAATTACACATTGGCATGGCTGTTGCTTGACGTAGATTAGATATTAGTAAAAATCGGTCGAAAATAATATAAACAATGAAAATATAAGGTTGCGCCAAGAAAAAAAGTTGTGCTATTCGCAGAAAAAATTAAAAACTGCAAAAATACTCAAAAATCACGTGTTTTTCCTAACATTTTCCAATATAACTTCTTAAATATGCAGTTTACAGAAAAAACTATTACTGCTGAAATTGTTTGTTATGAAATTTGCTATAAGACACAATTGTTTTGAGACCTGCGTATTCAATATTTTTGTTGCTAGAAAGCCAAAACAGCGTAAGAAAGTGATGAAAATCGAGGTAATTTTGAAGCGTTCAACTGATAGGTAAGAAATTGTCCAATTCTACTATAAATGTACATGTAAGTACTTTAAAGGATTACAAAACGAAATTCCAAAACCCGATCGAAATCGGTCTGATAGTTTTGGTATGAGACAATTTGTTACTAAATTTCAGCGCGAAATGTCGTTATTTTTTTGCGTCAGTGCTGGGGTTAAAGTTAGGCATTTTAATTGGCGCTGATTTTTTTACACATACTTGGACTCTTTAACTATCATATAGAATCGTTATAATATTAATTTTCTTTTTTTTAATAATTTTTGGAGCGATTTTAAAAATTCGAAAAATTTTAACTTTATAAACAAATACTTTCGTGAAGCCGTTTTGCGGGTTGGAATATATACCAAAGTACTAAAAAATAGTTCTCGGAAAGACGCTTAACTTGAAAAAAAGAACGTTCAAATCGGTCACATAAGTTCCGAGATATCAAGTGTCAAAGTCAACAAGCGTTAGCTGCAAAACTATGCATAATGTAACAACAACAAAAATTGAATTTGGTAGGTTTTTTAAGAACTTTTCGTATGTGCTTTTATAAATATTATCGCACGTGTGCTTTTTATATGAAAATTCAATGAATATCGCCAAACCGACCGTTTGAGCCGCAAAACCGGGGGGAGGGGATGAATGATAGAAATTGAAATCGCGCGTTCAAAAAGAGCGCGCCCTCTTCGGCGTTCAATATCTCGGCTTCTACGGCTCTGATTTTGATGATTTTTTTTAAATCGATATAGCAAAATGAGAGGAATTCAATTATCAAGATTTCATTGAAATATTATAAAGCCTTATCAGCCTATTACGACTGCTTAAAATTTCATACATTTCATTGTTGTATATTCATGTAAATAATATCGATGACTATTGTTAAGAGGTATTAATTTTAATAACTACTTGGTAATAATGTTTAAAATCTTGAAATTTTTATGTCCTAATGTAATTTATTTATTGTTTACATATAAAATAGAAAAAAATGCAGATACAAATAATTATTATTTGATATTTATAAAACGTATCATCGCATTATTAAAAAATGTATTAAGCTTTTTTATAGCATAGTTGCTGATTTCGCTCTCAAAAATTTCTTCCTTTAGTAAACAATTAAAAATCGCACTTTGCAATTCATTATACAGGCTGTCATGCGGTGACGACCCATTAGAATATTTCGGAGACTACTTCGATTTGAATTTTGAAAATTTTTGACCTGGTGGTTTTGGATGTTTTATTTAGAGTTTAAATAAAATAATGCCATTGTTGTAGTACTTCCGGTTATACCGGTAGTCGCCACCTATTTGCTTATTATAAATGGAACATTCTGTATATTTTTGTATATTTGAATTCAACGCATAATTTTAGGGAACTTTTATAAAGCTTCCCTATATGTATCTCTCATGGTCTAATGGTATTCGACTTATTTCAATTTCATATTTATTGTCGAATTTGATTGACCGAACCGCTAAAACTTGGTTTTTCTAAATGGGACACTCTGTATATTTAATAAAAATCTGTTGTAGAAATCGCTTCAAAAATTATTAAAAAAAAGAAAATTAATATTATAACGATTCTATATGATAGTTAAAGAGTCCAAGTATGTGTAAAAAATCAGCACCAATTAAAATGCCTAACTTTAACCTCAGCACTGACGCAAAAAAATAACGACATTTCGCGCTAAAATTTAGTAACAAATTGTCTTATACCAAAACTATCAGACCGATTTCTATCGGGTTTTGGGATTTCGTTTTGTAATCCTTTAAAGTACTTAACATCTACATTTATAGTAGAATTGGACAATTTCTTACCTATCAGTCGAACACTTCAAAATTACCTCGATTTTCATCACTTTCTCACGCTGTTTTGGCTATCTAGCAACAAAAATATGAAATGCGCAGATATCAAAACAATTCTGTCTTATAGCAAATTTCATAACAAACAATTTCATCAGTAATAGTTTTTTCTGTAAACTGCATATTTAAGAAGTTATATTGGAAAATGTTAGGAAAAACACGTGATTTTTGAGTATTTTTGCAGTTTTTAATTTTTTCTGCGAATAGCACAACTTTTTTTCTTGGCGCAACCTTATATTTTCATTGTTTATATTATTTTCGACCGATTTTTACTAATATCTAATCTACGTCAAGCAACAGCCAT
>NW_019416902.1:104561-112378 GCF_000390285.2 Anoplophora glabripennis | reverse complement strand
GTGATAACAAATCGCCAAAAACCAATGTAACGCAAGAAATACTAAATTTATACCATTGGCGTACTTAACTCGAATGACTGACATTTTTACCGTTACTAATTGTTTGTACATAAGTTTCAACTTTAAAATCAAAATTCTTAATAAGTATTGGGCGGAATTATAAAATTTAAAGTCTGTTGTAAAGAGAATTGTAAGAGCTTTCAAAAGAAATATTACTCAACCCCCAATGCCATTTAAATATTTTTGGGTGATGCTTACCCTTGCTTGGGGGTGAAAGTGGCGGAGTCAAAAATACCAGCAAAGAATGTCCCCCTTTATTCTAAAATCGACGGGTCTGAGCGTTTCTCTACAATATTGACACAGTTCCTGAAAATGGCTCTGTTTCGTTTTCATTTGGCCACCCTGTATATCTTTTCTATTAATATTTATTGATAAAATAATCTTCAAAATGCAGAAACGATTATGGTCATGATGGTTGTGTATTAGCCTTTGTCAAAAATGATGTTCTAATATAACAAGAATACAAGATATTTCTATGAAAGGTTACTTTATTTTGATATGTCAGCTGATATTTAGATATACTATTTTTAATTTAGCTTTTACTTAGATATTGTTGGTATAATTTAATACTAATCTGAGCATATTGTAGAATAATTGTTTCCCGCAAAATCAAGAGTTAAGAATCCTCTTTAGATACGAGGCCCATTTCAAAACTTCTGTACAAAGCGCATGCGGGGAAAAACAGCTACCAAAATTCACAACACCCTAGTTGAGGTTTGTGGGGATAGTGTACTGGATCGAAGCACAGTGTCCCGTTTCCGCAGAACCCGGATATGTATTGAAGTCAACTCAAGGAGTGGGCGGCCGGTAACTGCGACAGTCACCTACTACTACTGTCATTATTGACAATATTTTGCTTTTGCAAGAAGATCGACGCGAAATATGTGAAGAAATTGCAAATGAAACCATCATGTCTGTCTCTTCGTAGTTCAGAATGATAACCGAGAAACTACAGAAATGAAAAGTCGCTGCAAAATGGGTTCCTCATCATTTGAGTGAAGATCAAAAAGCAAATCGTATGAGAATCGCACAATTGCTTCAACGCTACGAGGCATAGGAAGATAAGTTTTTAAACAGGATTGTCGCCATAGATGAATCATGGCTTCGATATTTTGAGCCAGTGGAAATATCCTGATTCTCCTCGGCCAACAACCAGTTCAAAGTCAAGCTGATGATGATTATTGCTTATGACAAGAATAGAGTGATAGAACAGATAAAGTTCCCCAGGGAACTACTGTAACAGGGCGATACAACATGGACGGTGTGCAGAATTTTTCTCATATTTAATTTATTTAATATAAAGAAAGAAAGAAAGAGAAGAAGAAAAAATATGAATTTCGTCTATTTTGCATCTACTTCGTGTTTATTTTACCCAGAGGACTAATTTCGTAGTACCTGAAGATGATTTGTAATTGAATTACCTAATAGGTAATATTATTATTATATTATTATCTTCAAATATTCAAAATGCTTACTACAATATGCACACAATTATCTATGTACCTTATGTCCATTATAAAATAGATTGATAAACAAAATATGAAATCAATGCTCCTCTCTCTTAATGGACTTATAACTGTATAAAACGGATTCTCTTCTTTCACAAAGAAGCTTTTCCTACCAATCAACTGACTTGCCGTAAGTCTCAAAATAACTTAGCAGCATAACATTTCTATATCTTAAAAGCTAACCTCATCCCAAACTCAACAACTTTCACAGAGAACTTCTTTTACAAAGAAACGTGTAATACCAATCAACTTATTTGCCCTCAAACGTGACTTCGCATGACTTTTGACCATCTCTATCTCGCAGACTAGCCATTTCTGGACTTTATGAATGGTCATAAAGAACTTTTGTTCAGGAGGCCAAAAGCTACTATATACTACAATTTCATTCAGTTTGACGGGGATCCATTTTCCATTGATTTTGTCGATAAATTTAACACCGATAAAACCGGTAAAACCGGTCAGGTCTTTCTCTTGTCAATATTATGAAAGAACTATGAGGAAACTGCATTGTGCCAACTTTGAAGTATGTACATATTTAATCCTTTTTGATTATTTGATAAAAAACTTTCAGTTTTCAAGATCGTAAAGCTCTTATATATATTTTTAAGAAAAAATATAGATTTCGTTATATTTCTGTTTGTTTTTACGAAAAGAATCAGTCTCGAGAAGTTGTTGCTATTACTCAATGTGTGTTTCTCATTTTTATTTTACTCTAATAAATTTGAAGGTGAAAATCCCGCTCATATACGATTCTCCCTTGTATTTGTCGCGTTTAATATTTTTCATTAAGATATATGTATGGAACATAAATAAATTCATCTAACCGAATTTTTTGGTTAAATAAATTCGGTTTATACGAAAATCTTTGATCTTTGAGTACATTTTATATAAAGAATTGTAAATACTTACATTCAGCTGAGACGGCAGTCGCTGTTCAACATTATTCCTGAAGAAGTATGCCCTTGACCCATCGACGTTAAATCTCGGAAAAGGTAGGACAGGCGAACTTTAAAAAGCACTTGTGTAATTCTCTCCCATCTATATATTTCCAACGTAATTTTGTAAGACGGAAATTTGTCTTGCTTCAAAATATATTATACCTGTATAAGTCTTTTCATTCTTTCCGCCTGAGAGAGCAATTTAATTGAATTAAATTGAGGAGTTATGATCATTGCCGGAGTAGGCTGAGAAAAATTTGTTGCAATAATATTTTTAATTTCCTAAAAGGAAAAATAATAAGATTTCATTCGAATAATGCAACAGTTGCAGTAATTTGTGTTTTCCGTAGACGATAAACATCGATTGCTATTTTAGCTCCAAAGTTGTAGCAATGAATTGGGATACTCTCTCACTATAGGATTCAAATTCGAAGATTCAGGAATCTTTTAATTAAATTGAATTTTTCATATATTTTAAATTTTTTATTCATTTTACAAGGCAAATACAAATGTAAATTAGACACTTCTTTTGATGTTAATTTCTTCGAATTAACAACGGGTCTGAATGTTTGTGGTATTGGTCATATGTTTTTATTCTTAAAAATTACACATTATTTTAAATAGCGTAACATAAATCGACAAGCGAGAAATTTGAAAAAAATTGGGTAAGTATTATACACATCAATTTGACTTGTTAATCAATGTTTCTTGTCATGTGACCAAAATGTCTTCGCATCTGTGTTGATGATGATATAGATCCGAGGAAATGGTTTCCCCAAACTCGGGACTGGCAAGAAACAAAGCATGTAAATGATAACACAGCCTCACAAAAAAAATGGGAGGTCTGAAAGGCAAGACCATGGGTATCTATATGTTTTTGGGGTCGCCGTGTCCAAATCCGATCCGTTTGACTCGATCAGGTCTGGGTTAAAGTCAGTTCAAGGTCAAATGTAGAGAATCAATTGCCAATAAAGTAAACCTACATATATATATACGTTTTTAGGGTTGGGGTTGCTAAATCCGATTCCGTTTGACTCGATCAAGTCTGAGTTAAGGTCAGTTCAAGGACAAATGTAGAGAATCAATTTCCAACAAAGTAAATCTACATATCTATACGTTTTTGCGGTTGGAGTTGCTAAATCCGAATCCGTTTGACCCGATCAGATCTGAGTTAAGGTCAGTTCAAGGTCAAATGTAGGGAATCAATTATCAACAAAATAAGTCCATGTAGGTATCTATAAGTTTTTGGAGTCGCTGAACCCGAATCCGGTGTCCGTTTGACTCGATCAGCTTTGGGATAAGGTCAGTTCAGGGTCAAATGTAGAGAATTAATTGCCAACAAAGTAAACCTAAATATCTATACATTCTTGAGCTCACTGAATTCGAATCCGAGATCCGTTTGGCCATATCAGTTCTGCTAAATACTCTCAACTTTTAAACTCAAAACACTCAAGTTAAGCCTCGAGTGAAGCCTTTATGCATGTTCAAATTTGAGTAAAAAATAAAATTAAGGAAAGAAAGCTTTAGCTTTGCGCTCGTGACTCTCCAGTTAATTATTTTGACATGACATAATTCTAGTATCAGTAAGCCTAATTAAGTAAGCTTTAAACTAGTGTCTCCGTTAATACTTCATGTACATTAATTTACACAGTGGGTCGGTATCGATCGAGATTTTTGAGAATAGTGTTTTAAGATAAGAGGTTTTTTGCCTTGATCACATGAAATCACTATATCTAACTTTTATGATGTAGAGACTACTACTCATTTTTGTTTTCAAAAGATCTGCGAAGTATCTCATCTGTAATCATACGTTCTTGGAATGTTGATATCTCATTTAGTTTTCGTGATATTGTCATTTGACTGCAACGTGTTTGTATTAGTGACGGTTTTTGAAATGTGCGATTTTCTGCAGCTACGATGCTACGTAAAATTTTGCTTTAAACTGGAATAAACTTTCAGGGAAACGTTTCAACTTTAAAAAACATGCCTACAGAGATGATGTTCTGGGTCGTACGCAATGTTACGAATTGTTTCACGATTTAAAAGTCGTCGGCAGTCAATTGAAGATGATCCTTGATCAGGAAGGCCTTCGACTTCAACTGATGACATCCACGTCCAGAAAGTCAAAGATCTGGTGCGTGCAAATCGCCGATTGATTGTCAGAGAAATTGCAAAATAGGTGGCATCTCAATTGGGTCATGTCATGAAATTTTGACTGAAAAATTGAACATGCATCGACTTGCAGCAAAATTTCTTCCTCGTTTGATGACAACAGAAAGAAAATAGTATGGACGTTTGTCGGCATCTCCTTGAATAATCCAATGGCGATGAAACATTTATTCAAACAATCTTAACGGGAAACGAAAACTGGTTTTAGGGCTGGGACATTGAGACAAAAGTTCAATCATCACAATGGGTTGGCAAAGGATCATCACGCCCCAAGAAAGCACGTCAGTCTCGATCCAATGTTAAAGTGATGCTCACTGTTTTTTTGACTTTAATGGAATTGTGCTTTTTAAATTCTTGCCTTAAAGTGAAACAGTGAAGCTTTTGTACTATACAGGTTACTGAAAAAATCCGCAAAAAGAGACCAACGTTGTGGCGAGATAACTCATGGTTCTTGTACCATGACAGTTCGTGAATTTGTCAATCCGTCAGTTTTGTGCTAAAAATCAGATTACTGTCGTCCTTCACCCTCCTCCAGACCTGGTTCCTCTGAAATTACTATCAGTGTTGAAAGGACGCTTTTTTCAGACTATTGGTGACGTTAAAGTAAATTCGTCTATCCGCGTCTATCCAGAACTGTCTCGTGAAATGGAAACACTGCTTCAGAGTGTGTAAATAGGGGAGTGGACCAATAAATGTATAAAATTGATAATAAAGTTCAAAGAAACAAAAATTCTGTTATTTTTTTAATAGACATCATATACTTCGGGACCTTGAAGAAAGAAACGTATAACTACAATCATACAGAAACCAATGTTTATATTAGTTTCGTTTAAATAAAGGATAGGTACTTTTAACCTATAATATTGCAAGAAAAATGTATCAATTCAAATTAAAAAAAAACTATATTAATAAAAATAATATTACCTTCTTATCTGCCGAAAAAACTAAATGCTGTAAAATAATTGTCTATTAAGTTGTCATTGAATGTGACCCGTTCTTCCTCTCCTAATGGGCCAATTTACTGTAGTAAAGTTTCGTATTGCTAATCTTAAATACCGGCTTTGACAGCGAAGTAGATAAAGAAAGCAAACTAGCAAATAATGATCTGGTGCCGGATAATGAACCGTTATCCACGTTGCTAGTTCTAGATTATACAGGATGTTTCAAATTGGACGAGATAAGTTTGCTAGAGGAAAAATAGAGGAAATTATGAAGATTTGCTGGACAATACATAATTCCCTTTTTAATAATAACTTATCAGCAGTATGCTGTGAAAGTAATAATAATATTTCATGAAAGAGGATTTGAAATGACTGATTGATTGAATAGAATCTCCTGAAAATTACACTAATCACAGTCGGTAAAAGAGAATGTTGTATTTTAATGTAATCTTGATCTCATTGTTTTAATAATTTGCAAACACGAAACAAATAAAATTACTGTTTGAAACATAATTATTGGTCACGTGGCTTGTAAACATTTATGAAGGCTCTAAATAATCAATACACATTACTGATATATTGAAACTGTTAATTAATGCAAGCATTCAAATAAATGTTCTTTATTGTTATTGTCCTATTTCTCCCTTGACAAAGATTAATCATTTACAGATCTCTTTATAGCAGCTATTTTTTACGTGATTAGTCTTTGACAAGTTATATATTAATTAGTAGTACTTACTATACAAAGGTGGGTGCTAGCATGCATGTTAACTGTATGTCTTTATTTATATCAGTTTCCAAATATGAAACACATATCATGAATTAAATGTAATCAGCAGTTCCTTAAATATTTCTTCGTATTCTATTATTTTCGATTTTTCATTTAATCTAATATCTGCCTTCAAAGAAAGGAAAGGTTTAATTTTTTTACTGTCAATGTAATACCTTCTACCTGAGATATGTATGAAATAGTCTTCAAAATTTATTTCGGATTGGCAAAGCTTTCAGATATGCCTTGCTCCGTCCTTATACCTATGTAAACTGTCCGATATATTCAAACTGGAATATATATTTGCTTTCCCAAAAACATACTTCTAAAATATAATCCCTTGCGTACTTCTCTATTGACTTTTGCCCGATAAAGTATAAAAAAGATATGTAGACTACCTTTATACAGTGTTTTGTTTTTTCGTTATTTTTTCTAAACACTTTTAATAATTTGAATTAAATGTTCTTAAATATTAAATAACCTTTAAACTAAAGTCGTCCTAAATCTATTAAGAAAAAAATATAGTAGTAAGTTCCCTGCATAATATAATTACCAGACAGCGGACAATTTGTGTTTTTAACCTTGAACATAGATATGTCATTCATAAACATAGATACATTATCCATGATGCAGTGGCGTGTCGGGTACGCATCGGGAATTTACGTGATAATTCACGAAAATTCCACGATACATATATTTTTAGGCTTTATAGAATATTTAGAAAATCAGGTATTGTATAACTTCATATTTATGAAATAAAGTTCAGTTAAAAATAGTGTCGTTTTTTTTTAATTTGAAATTAGGAGTTAATGTAACGAATACCTTCAGGTGACGCATATGATAGAATAGTCCAAACCACGCTCCATTCATAACGGGGCTGCAGTTTGAATTCTGATCTGACCAATAGGAATTCGATAAACGCAACCAATGTTGACGGATGGACGAGAGATGAGGGCGAGTGTCATTTCATTTCTTTAGAACTAAATTAACTTAATTATTTTCTCGTTGTTTTACCAGTTTACATGATTTACGGGTTTTAAATAAAGGGTACAAATCTTCGCGAGGATAATACGATATATTTGCTATAGGTACATAATAATTATATTTTACATAGTTTACACACAATACATTTTTGATCTCGTACACATCTCTACCCGAATTTGACCTAATCGTCTTTCGTTTTCGGGTTAAAGACACACATTGTCCGCTCTCCACTTGTGGCAATGCTCCGTAACGTAACAACGAACATGTTACGGCCTGTTGCAAAAGGTGACACGGTTCGCTGCGAAAGTATGTGTGGTTTTGGTCGTATCATTCATTCCGTAACGTAACAAAATAAGGTTACGAGACGACACAGGAACATAAACTCGCAGTATGAACCTGACTGCAATAATGGATTCGTCACTGCAATTGCAGTTAGCAGCAGCGTCAT
>NW_019416902.1:37155-102684 GCF_000390285.2 Anoplophora glabripennis | reverse complement strand
TTTTTTTTATAGATGGTTGTGATAGGTAGGTACTTTTCCAAATTCCAAATTTTCAATTTTTCTTTTTTTGCAAGAATCACGAGTTACAGCCTTACGAAATTCTTTTTTTGAGGTACATACCTACCACACCTTTTTCTAGTTTTGAGAGTTTCTTAATTGTTGACATTGTCGACATTGTCTACATTGTCGACTCTTCCAAATTAAGTCTTCATCTAGATCATTGTCTACGCGTAGACAATTGCATTGTCTACGTCGACATTGTCTACCCGCCCATCCCTGGTTACACGTACCATGCAACAATTTTCCGTCTCCACTAGCTGTAACGTAACATGTTCGGTGTTACGTTACGGGGCAGTTGACACAAATGGATACCCGCCTTAATAATTACGTATGCTCATGTGCATTATCTAAAAGCATACTAGTCAGTAACGTACATATCTTTTTACAAAACTTTCGTGGTTTTTATTTTGTTTTAACTTTATTTTTTTAGATCTGCTGCAGAATACCATCTTTATCTTTATTGAAATAGTTTATTTTTTTTGATATGAAAATTATGATTATTAATATTATTATATACGAAAGCCAATTAATGTGTTTTATGTTCAAATCCTTTCTAGATTCAGTCAGGCTTGTGCTCTGTGTTATGTAGAGCTTGTATGCTGTTCTTTCCCTCTGAATAAGTGTGTACAATGAAGTCTTCCACTTAACTGTTCCATAATAAAATTCGAAACAAAAAAGTATGTTTTACACTTGTTAAAATTAATTAAAGCTGCTAATCCATATCAAGTTAATGAGTGTCTTATTCATTAAATTAATGTTGACTTTTTCTTAAAGGAATGGTACTGCAGAAGTCCAGTTTGATTAAATATTGACTAAAAGTTGGTTAGGTATATCATGTTATGACTAATAACCTTTAGCACTAAGAAAATACTTAATACCTACTTGTTACAAAAATACAATATTCACGTAACATTGTACCCTCCTTAATTTGTTTTGGGAAATTATCTAAAAAAAAAATACATAAAGAGAAACAATTGAATATTGAATGTGCAGCAGTTTCATGGCAATTTTGACATTCATAATTATTTTTAATTGTCTATTAACTATTAACTATTATAAATAAATCAATACAACTTTATGTAGTGCAATTTTATTTTATGTTTAAATCCTGCTTCACTTGTACTGTAAAATACGCAATTTTGATTGTATATAAGGATGATTCAAAATAATAATGCATGGGGGTGAAAGTCGTTTGTTTTTCAAATATTTTCAAAACAATTCGAAATAATACATTGAAATTTGAGTGTGTGGTATCATCACTATTATTATCCTTTTTGTATGTGTACTTCCCATAATTTGATAAAAAAATTGATATTTTAGTCAATTTTAAAGTAAATATGTCATTTCATATTATTTCGACAAAGTTGCATCATTTTTATGTTACGTACCACAAAAATGTCTCTTCTAAATTATAAACCATTTGATTTGATGCTGTCATGGGAAACAGGAGTATCAATTACTCAGAAATTTAGTGATAAACTTTATTGAAGTTATGTTATTATTTACATATTATATGTTATTAGAGTTGAATTAGCGTTTATTACAATTATTTTGTAAGAGAAAATTAAAGAAATAAAATCATCATTTCTAATGTATTTTCGTACCAAATTTTTCAATTTCCATGTTGAATTAATAATAAAATCGGGGAGAGATACGAATATTATGAAATTTTATTTGCAATATCGAAATTTTACCTGCATCAAAGTGTATATACAGGGTGTCCCAAAAGTAACACCCATCCTTCTGAGATTTGATTAAGGGGACAAAGGCAAATCGAAAATCAAGAGTGGACAATTTTTCGATTGTTTTTCTTTATCGAGTTATGATGGGACTTGCGTCCGCGTAATTAAACAACTTGATTTTTAGATTAAATAACTTTAATTCGAAGGACTGTTTTACACGTGCGCTCTCTTGCATATCTGAGCAGACACTATCGTTACAATTTAAACTTAGGCGCACATGCGCATGAGGTTACAGGACTACCAACTTGGGTACCAACTTAAGATTATAACATTTTAAACTTGAACAAGTTATTCAAAAAACTAAAAAAATGAAAATCCAATTTTTTTTTTCAAACTGAGGTCTGTACTTATAGGATTTTTAATCAGAGGTTTGACCCTTGGTTACTTCCATAATAACAGCCTGAACAAAAACTACTGCATTATCAATATTCTTACACCAATTGTTACACTTAGCTGCATTATTAATAATAATACAAAGAATTATTGTTTTTTTTTCACAGCTTAGGAGAATGACGAGTACTACTCTTCACTCATACATTACTTACTTATTTTTTAATGGCTTTTGAAGAATAAAATAATAGAGATTAGTTGTGTTAAAGCGAAGTGATCTAGTATACTGTGGCAATCATAAATAAATTATTGGTTGCAACATAATGGAGCTCCGTCACATTATGGTTTACGGGTAATAAATTACCTGAATAAAAACTTCCCAGGCAGATGGCCTGGAAGAGGTGGACCCATAGCATGGCCTCCTAGATCACCAGATGTGAATAGATTTTTTCTTTTGGGGTTATTTAAAAGAAAAAATTTACAGCGAACCTGTTGTAAATCCAGAAAATGTAGTAACCCGTATGCACGCTGCTGTCGCGTTAATAGATCAAGAGATGCTACAAAGGGTTCGTGCTTCAATGTTCAATTGTGCCAATATTTGTCTTGAAGTAGAAGGCAACTTATTTGAACACCTTTTGTAAAAATAATTTCTATTATTTAAGCTCATGTTTTTAGTTTATAAGTTTTTTCCTCTCCTTTTTATAAAGTTGTTTTATTATTAAAATGTTTTTCTCTATCCTTTTTAGGTTAAAATAATTCCTTACACCCAAATTTCTTGGTCCCCATAGGCATAGACCTCAGTTTCGAGAAAAGAATATTGGATTTTCACTTTTTTATAGTTTTTTGAACAACAAAGAAAGACAATCGGAAAATTTCCAACTCTTGATTTTCGATCTGATTTTGTCCCCTTAATCAAATCCCAGAAGGACGGGCGTCACTTTTGGGACACCCTGTATAATAAAATTTCACAAAGGAATTCTATCCCCTTGTTTGGTGATATTAATAATAATAACCTGCCGAATAATCTTCCTGTATTAAAAAGTAAGAATCAATACATCTTCTCTTATATGTATTTATTTCGGAAATATCTATAACACTTACTTAAAAATTAGATTTGTTATGTACAAAAGAAAAACGTACATTTACTGCAGCATTTTTATAGGCGAAATGGCCATATGGCACAAATCAATTCAATGCCCCTTTTTGCTCCCTAGGACTGTGTGACCTTTTGAATGGAGATATAAAAAAACTAGGGCATTGACCCTTAAAACATACTTTTTTACATTTCTACCTTGGAAAAAAGTGTAGACCAGTGTCAGGAAATTTTCGTGCGATTTGATCTGTTAAAGTTACTAACCTAATATTTAAACTCTATATTATGAAAAAAGTCTTATAAAAGGTACTTTATAATATCAGGCAAAGAAGAGCCTTCAAAAAAGTTTGCAGGCCACGTGACTGTCGAGCTTAGGCAATTCAACATTTCACGACTGATATTGGTAATGGAAAATCCCTAAATGTTGGTGTCACCAATATTAATGATATACCTTTACAATGAACAAATGAAAAAATCGTGAAAAATTACACCAATCACATCCGGTGAAACAGAATGTTGTGTTTTAATGTAATCTTGATTTTAATGTTTTAACAATTTTTTATAACAATGACCAACATGAAGGAAATAACATTACTGTTCCAAACAAAACTACCTACTGGTTACGTGGCTTGTAAGGCTCTGTATATTCCAAACAAATTTTTTTTTTAATGCTCTGTTACCCACCTCATTTATAAATAGCACTAAATTCGTTCAATATTTTCTTTCTTAGGCCATTAAATTATTCCATCTTTGTATATATTTGAGAATCCCTCACAGAAATAACTACTTGGAGATCAATTTACAAATTGTCAAAAAATTATAATACCTTCACAAGAAAAATTTAAAAAATGTCCTTTGTTTAGAACACATGGAGTTATTATAAAATACCTTTTATACTTACTACATTTTCTTTTCTTAATAAAATTTTGTAAATTTAACAGGGAAATCTAAAATATGAACTAATTCCATGGCAGTCTTGATTTTATTTCTTGTGGAATAAATAAACAAAAATATTGTGCAAACTATAAAAGCATATTATACTTAATAACATGTATTAAAATAAAGAGAAGGTTCGGAAAAATAAAAAATATACAGTGTTTCGTTAAAATAAAACAAAAGTTTTATTTTGTATAATATTTCTTTGAAACAGGAGAAAATTTCCAAAAACATTGGTGTTTGCCATTTTTTCGTAGATGGAAATACAAAAAAAAAGATAAGTGAAGGTAGAATGTTATGTGAATAACCCCATACAGTTACAGACAAAAATTAGCATCCTATGGGAAAAATTTTATATTACGAATAGATTTTGATAAATATCCAAGTAGACAATCATTGGAAACTCTAAGGGCCTTTTATTACGTTGACTTTCTAAACCAAAAACCTGAGCTACTTTCCCAAATATTTTCGATGAACTTAATTCGAATCCATGGAGAGAAAAATTAATTTACAAACATCTAAACTCCACTGGTTCTACAGGTTTTCGAAATCTTGTCGGTTTTCTAATTCCAAAATTATTATTCCATTCGCCATATGGATCCGCCATTTTGAATTTTGTTATTTTGATTTAAATATCATAATTAGCGACCTCGAAAATCTGAAAAATCAGTAGAAATTTTTCTCTTTCTTTGAGCTTCCATCTGAAGCTACCCAACTTCTCGAAGAGGAAAAGATTACTTAAATAATTTGAAGTCAATTTTGAAAAAGAACAAAAGCAGAAAGTACTCTTAGAAATCGTATTGGGATTTGTGAGGAAAAATTAAAAATATAGAGAAATATATAGAAAAAAACGACTTTTAGGTTACGATATCTTGAAAGCCTGATGAAGCAATACTAACATCAGTCCAAAAAGTACTGTGATGTTTTTGATTTAAAATTTTGTCGGCCTGTGTTTACAGTCATTTTAATTCTAGGAGCTAGACCCAATCGGTAGTCACTGTCAGCTATCCACTTTGTCGAAGTGTGAAAAGGAACTAATAGAGGAGATATTAGACAGTATTATACCTGTACCAGTAATGGCAATGCCATTGTTTTATAGTACTTCCTTAACTGGCTCTCTACACAAAATTTTATTTGATTTTACATTTTATATTGAGTTGATTTTTATGCGTAAAATTGTGCCACCGCTTATGGCTTCCACCCATCCTGCCTTTTCAACTTTAAAACGTCTCCTTTTGCACTGTTAAAAACCAATTTAGAGTTGACTATTTATCTAATATAACTTAAATTTAACTATTATTGAGACATTTTTTTACTCAGACTTACCTAGTTTTTAATTAAATAAATATTGAGTGAAAAAATAAATCACAAATGATTAATGAGGATATACAATGTTGGAATTAATTCACTTCGCGGGGCCTCCTCCTGTCACTAGCAGAGACTCACCAGTTGAGACCCGCCAGCTAAGGCCTGATCTTCTGGCGATCACACTTTTCTAGAGCACCTAACGGGCCCCTATCAACTGTGGTCGAGATTACAGAAGCAACATATAAGTGGTGCCATCTTCACGACGCCATTCAAATTACTCGAAATTAATATACATTTAAACGGACCATATAAATAAAAATTTGAAAATATCGAAAATATATCTAGATGGGACAATAGTCAATTACTATTAGATCTACTGTTTAAATGTACTATGGTGGTAACCAGTGTCGGGCATTAATCAATTAAATTTTCAAATTTTAAAAAAGTAGTTGCGATAAATTTAATTAAATTAAGTCATAATTAATTGCAATTTTACTATTAATTGCAAGTTGTAATTAATTTATTTGGATTAATCTATATTAATTGGGTCTTGCAACTAAATCAATCACACCGATCTTCTTACAGTGTGCACCTGTAAGCATGGTTGCAGATGACCATCTAAGACTATGATCTGTATACTCCTGTATCGATGTTAGTGAAAGTAATAAAGATTCGGAGTGAATCCATTTTAGTCATTTGTGATTATATTTAAACTAAAACTGAATACTTTCACTCAAATATAGGTACTCCTTAAATAAATTCTTCACGTAAACTCGTATTTGGCGCACTTTTACCTAAATCATAGTAAATGTCCTCATTACTGAGCGAGTTTAAATGTATATTAATTTCGAGTAATTTGAATGGCGCCGTGGAGATGGCACCAGTTGATAGGGGCCCGCTAGATGCTCCAGAAAAACGTGATCGCCAGGAGAACAGGTCTTAGCCGGCGGCGGCAGGTCTCAGCTGGCGGGTTTCAGCCAGGACAGGAGGCGGCCCCGCGAAGTGAATTAATTTCAACACTGTATATCCTAATTAATCATTTATGAGTGATTTATTTTTGCAATCAAGATTTAGTTAATTAAAAACCAAGTTTGAGTAAAAAAATGATTCAATAATAGTTCAATTTAAATCGTATTAGAGAAAAAATCCACTCTACATTGGTTTTGTAAACTCAGAATAGAGTCAAAAGTCGCTCAATTGAGAGTTAGCAGTAACTCGGATTTGAGAAAAACTCACTCATTTCTGATGCAATAGTTTTACTCAGTTGTACTCATACCAATAGAGTGAAAATTTCACTCAATCGGGTGTGGAGAGAAATTGATACATTTTGAGTAAAATTGAGTGAAATTTGAGTGAAATTTTTGTACAGTGTCTATCATCTTCGCTAGATATTTTCCCAAAGGTATTAACGTCTGTCGGGGAACTGAACACTTTCCATTATTGTAGCGTAGCTAACAAACAGTCAATCATGATGACTTTAGAGTTGCATATTTTCTATAAACCATCACATTTTCAAGTCTCTCACTTTGCCGTCAATAATAGAAGTTTGAAAGTTATTGATTTTTGAAAATAGAATTTTATTTATCAACAAATATGTTACCGATATTTTTCAGATCACTGTCGCTTCTTTTATGAAACTCGTTTCTTCTTTATGCACTGGCAGTATTAAATATTGCTACAACCTAAAATTAGATATGCAATAACTTCATTTAAACAGGAATTATTGTATTAAAGTTATTTTCATTACAAAACTTCTTTTATGCCTTATAAGATATTTTTTCTTAAAAGAGAATTTTGAAATAGCGGAAAACATACCTACGTAGTGGTTCCATGGCAATCAATGTGTACGATCAGTAAATAAACCAAAATATTTGGCAAACTATCAAAGCAAATATACAGGGTGATAGGGTGAATAAGGTTTAATCTGGATAACTTCAGAAATCGATAGAACAGGTTAAAATAATGTTCATTCCTTATATTATCCTAAATCTCACCGTTTCGGAGATAGAGGGCGTTGAAGTATTTTTCCCGTTTTTCCATTATAACTTTTGAACCACTCATCCGATTGAAGTGAAATTCGGGACACAAACACTCCTTTTGATCTTACATAAACTTCTTAAGTTTGAACCTACCCCTCTTAAAAGTTTATTTTGTATGTTAGCTTCCTCTTACATTATTTCAAAACTTTAAAAAAATTAATTAATTTCAATAAAACAGCTGCACACCATCTTTGCAAGTAAAAGTTTCCAGAACAAAGAAGGGTATAAGGAATTTTCGAAACGCTTGCATCTGTCAAAATTTTTCTAAAATGTCAATTATCTCGAAAACCATTATATTTAGGTACAGGGAAGGTTTAACATTTTTGACTTATTTTTAATTCATCTTGTCGATACTGCAATAATATATATGGTGTTCCATTTAAAATAGGTATAACCGGAAGTTGCCAATATAATTCCGGTATAATCGGAACAATGATATTATTTTATTTAAAGAGAGCACCCCCGAAAACCCCAGGGCCCAGATTTTCAAAGTTCAAATCGAAGTACTCCCTGAAATATTCTAATGGTCGGTCACTGTAAGACAGCCTGTATATCCTTCTAATCAGAAAAAGAGAGAGGAATCTAAAGAACGACAAGTACAGGCTGTTACAAATTCGGTTCTCACTACAGGGATCTCAGAAACGGTAAGAGCTACGAAGTAGCTTAAATGGGGTCAAAGTTGCGTAATCAAGGGACCAACATTATGCCTCTAAAAAAATCAAGGCTGACATGTTTAGTTTTCGAAATATTTGGAAAAAAACGAAATTTTGGAAATCCGGTTTTGTTTCATTTCAACCTTGTTTGAGGTGATATTGAATATCTGATATTCTCATGGCCACTTTGTGCCCTCTATCGAATGGCATAATCAATTTTTGTTGTTACGTTTCATCTCTCCAGGACCATCATCAACTTTATTTTTATAAATACGACCCTAGAAATTTTATTACATTTTTTGCAAGCCTTCATGACCCCCAATACTGTACTGCCTCAGCCCGAACCAGATTTAGACGTTTTGTCTCGAAAAATTCATCTTCATTGTATTCGTTCCAAATTTATCTAAATTTTTTATTTAGATTTCTTTGTTTATAGAATTATCGTACACTGTAAGACCCTGTGAAATCCATCAATTTTTAAACTATTATCACCACACGTTACAATAAAACATTTATTATTATTAACTATTACCATCACTTGGTCATACATAACTCAATATGTTGTTGCGTCAAAATTAAAACATTATTACAATTTTAATTTTATTATGACAAATTAATTCTTAAAAATGCATATGAACAATCAAGACGCCAACTGAATATTCTTCTTTAAAAAATTTCAGTAAATGTTCAAAAACGTTTTCGTTTTGGCAAAGGTTAAAAATGAAGATCATCGGAATATTATCGGAATTTATTATATTTGTAACTGCAACTGTAAAAGATCATGTCAGATGTATTTGTATGAATATTCTGAAAAAAAAATAGATCGGAATTTGTTTGAATTTTGAGCACTCGAGAAGCCTAGAAATTACTATGGACACGGAAATAAAACTCTAATAATGATATTATTTTAATGCGTGTTGGTAATAGTTTAAATAACTAGATGGATTTCACAGGGTCTATAGAGACTTACAGTTTACGATAATTCAATAAACTAAGAAATCTAAATAAAAATTTTAGATAAAGGACCCCGCACAAAATGAATGGATATTGGGTTCCGCTAGATTTGGCTGAAATTGTAATATTTTATAGTTCTCGACATTCTGATGAAAAGTTGTCACGGGCCCAAAGTGATCCTATGGATAGTTTCAGAGTTATAGAGGGGGGAAGTGTGTGATTTTGGCTGTAGGACTGAGTAAGCTTCACGAAGTTTCAAGTTGATGCATTCAAAAACTGTGGCATGTAATAAATTTTGATCAGTAGGTACAATGCTTTTGGGATCGCTGAACCTGAATTCTTGGATATCTTAGACCTTATAGGGCTAAGCTATCCCCGAATTCAGGTTCAGCGACCTCAAAAGCATACATACTTACAGGTTAACATTCGTTAAAGGCCTTTTCTTTACTTTCACCTTGAAATGATATTGACTTGACCTAAATGTGACCTTGTAGGGCTAAGCTATCCCCAAATTCAGTCCCCCCCCAAAAAAAAACTTATATACGCACTGGTTGAAATTCAGTACAAGCCTTTTCTTTAGTTTCATCTTGAAATGACCTTAAATTGACTTGAAGGTGACCTTTAGGGTTACGCTATCTCCAGATTCAGATTCTGGAAGCCCAAAAACATATACAATCACTGGTCAAAATTCAATACAAGTCTTTTCTTCAGTTTGACCTTGAAACAACCTTTACCTGACCTCCAGGTGACCTTAGATAGCTAAGCTATCCAAGAATTCAGGTTCAGCGATTCCAAAAGCATTGTACCTACTGGTCAAAATTTATTACATGCCTCAGTTTTTGAATGCATCAACTTGAAACTTCGTGAAGCTTACTCAGTCCTACAGCCAAAATCACACACTTCCATCCTCTATATCTCTGAAACTATCCATATGATCACTTTGGACCCGTGACAACTTTTCATCAGAATGTTGAGAACTATAACATATTACAATTTCAGCCAAATATAAAGGGACCCAATTTCCATTCATTTTGTGCGGGGTCCTTTGGAGCGAATACACTGAAGATGAATTTTTCGAGACAAAACGTCTGAATCTGGTTCGGGCTGAGGCAGTACAGCATTGGGGGTCATGAAGGCTTGCAATAATAAAATTTCCAGGGTCGTATTTAAAAAAAATGAAGTTGATGATGGTCCTGGAGAGATGAAATGTTACATATAAAAATTGATTATGCCATTCGATACAGGGCAAAAAGTGGCCACAAGAAAGTGTTCTTTTTTTCAATATCACCTCAAATAAGGCTGAAATGAAATCATGTTAGCGTTGATTTTTTAGAGGCATAATCTTGGTCCCCTGATTACGCAACTTCGTATCTCTTACCGTTTCCGAGATTCCTGTAGTGAGAAGCGAATTTGTAACAGCCTGTATAGGGAGTTCCATTAAAAAATGTTTGGTTTATATCTTCGGAACTCTACGATCAATTGCTTTTTTACACAAAATCGCAAGAAAATTTCCTAAAATTTTTCTCTTTACAATTTTTCCTAGACAGAAATATAAAAAAATAAGGGGTAAAATATCAATTAAATAAATAATTATTTGAAAACATAAACTAGTTTTATTTAACGTATAGTCGCATACCAATATTACATAATATTTAATAAATTAAATCTTGCAAAAAATAATAAATTTAGAAAAACACTCGAACATTTTTAAAATATTTGGCGCTTCGTCCGCATTGATATCAAAACAATATGATGATTGCAAAATTAATTTAAAATAACTGGATATTTATTATATTAAAAAAACATAATTTCAGATTAGTATTCTGGGGGACATGTTCTGTTACTCCTAAAAAATTTACCCCACTTAAAATCACACCCTGTATATGAGTAGAGAAATAACATATTCAGCTCCGGTTGAAATATTTTTTTATTCGTGAAAACGGAATTTTCATCTCTTGTTGCAAACTATACTATTTTCTAGAATTTGTTGTAGAAATGACATGGTGACAATTAAATTCGCGAAAAAGGATCATTTAACGATAAGCCTAATATATACTACTTCTAAGATGTAATTCCAGTACATCCCTAGTCTAATCGCTAGCATGTCACCACTAAACAAATCTTAAACAGTCGCCGGGATTAGTTGGGCGTGAGAAATTGCAGAGATCAAGCTTCGAATGGGACGCGGAGCCCTAGATTTCACGTTTATGCTATGCCAGTGACATCAAACCCGAGAGACGTTCCGATCCCAAGACAAAGTGGGGATTCGACAAAATTTACAGATTAGGGGTGCTGATGTTTACATAAATATCGATGAGCTTTCCCTCTGGTGCCGGTGATTGGCCTTAGTAAAGGAAATAAGCTGATGTTAAATAAATGATGCATATAAAAGCAAACAAACTTAAAAGAGTGACTTCACGGAAGTGCTCGTTTTCCCAAATAATTACGCATTATACAATATTCCTCGATGTTATCTGGTTATAACTATCAAAATTACTCAACACTCTCTTGGCAACTGTTTGAAGGGGATAATGTTTTACACATGATTTAATAATCCCCTATACATACAGTGAGGGCCATTTTAGTGATGCATGTATTGGTACCTTGTAAACTGTAAGGGATAAGAAAATGGTTAGTCAGGGAATGTTTTAGACAGTTCTGTTGGTAACTTAATGGCTCTTGCAGACCGGTCCTAGCTCTTCAGTAAATGTGGCGTTGTCGAAGATCATCTGTAATTTTTTTATTTAGAAGAATATTTGAAATCTGAAAGCATTTTTTCACAGCAAGTTTTTTTCGAGGTATATTTAGATTTTTATTGCGACGTTTCGGTTGCGAGAAACAATCATCTACTTTCTTTTTTCTTATGGGCACCATATTGAATTTGAAGCTGATCATTTTTTGGTTTTTCTCTGATATAATATAACTAAAAAAAAAATTCGAAAATAGTCTCAAAAATCAATATTTTAATATTTTTAATAAATCTGACAACACCGCGTAATTTTTCGAAATCAACAAAAATCGAACATCATCTACATGAGTAGGTATGTAATAGAGAAATAAACATTCCAAACACAACAATTAGCAGGATTTTAAAGAAAAATGTTGTGGGTACACATGTTTTCAAGTGACTCATATTTGAAAGTACAACGTCAAGAACGCCGCCAGACGCACCACGGGGTTCCCGGAAGCCGATCCCTGTAGAGTGGCGCCAGGACCAGGGACTTCTGCCACCGACTACCAAGATACCTACGACCGACTTCAACACAGGCACTCTCCAACGAACATTCACCCTGTTAGCACGTCTTTTCATACACAAGTTTTCTGTACACCAGTTTTCAATAAAATTCTTTATTAGTACCGTTGAAAGAGCGTTTATTTCTTGCTGTACAGCGAAAGCAACCCTCAATGTGCTTGAGGAAAACGATTTCAATCAAAGGCTTTAATTTTGTTATTGGTTAAATGCCAAGATGATAACTTCAGCAACACCGTTATATGGACAGATGAAACAATCATTAAACTAATTGTGGGCTACAGAAAATCCTTAATTGCGGTCTCAACGAAGATTACAGACACGTTTAGTATTATTACTTGGTGTGGTATTTATAGTAAACAAATTTCCTAATCTTTCTTGTTCGGAGTATTTCACTAAAATTAAATGTTCAGTGATAAAATATGCAATTTATTATTCTTTACATGACGATATATTTTATAGGGAATCAACTTAGAGGACCATTTTCTTACCAACATACATTAACTGGTGAAAGGTATATAGAAATGTTAGAAAACCGTACCAAGAGTATGGGTATCCTGCCCATAATACGAGAATTATTAAAATTACACAATACAGGGCTTTCATTAATGTCCGAGACCCACGTGACCGCGTCGATAGGCAACCAACATTACATTTCCGAATACAAATTGGTATTCCATAAAAATTGAAACACTGAATCAGTCTATGGCACTAGTGGTGTAGATATTTTATTTTTATCAAAGGAAAAGGTAATTTAAGAAAGATTTAATTTTAGCTGTTTATTTTGATGCATTAATTTAGAAATTTACATTAACTCAGAACTGAAATGAAGAAATCCGGCTTACACCTGGATAAGTCAAATTCAGTTAAACAATTAATTGTTGAACATTTAATGTTTATTAAAAATTTTATTTATTACATATTGCATACATCTTGCCATAAAATTTTTATGTTACAGGTAAAAAATTAGTTATGTTTACAGTTGTTCAAATTTAAACTAGAAGTTTTAACATATAGAGAATATAAAAAAGTCACAATAGTTTTGCTTATCTTAGGATAGGTTTGGAACGTTTGATGTCGATACAAAACAGAAAATAATTTTACCACTCACCAAAACACTTCTACTTTTTCCGTTGCTGCCTGCGTTTTAAAATTAACATTCTCAACGCACAATTAAAAAGTGTTTTGGTGAGTGGTATTTTGTTTAGTTTTTATTATAAAAGGTGTTCAAAATGTCCACCTTCATTTTCTAGACATAAAACCCTCCGTTTCATGCATCCGAAAATACGTTCCAATTCATTTGGCCTAATGGATTCGATTTCATGGCGAATCGCTACTTCTGGGTCTTCAAGTGTGTGAACTCGCTGCTTGAAAATATTATTTTTTCGCCCAAAGAGATAATAATCTAAAGGTGTAAGATCAGGGTTCGACTAGGCCACAATCCCCTACTAATAATTCGATCCCCATAAAATTCTTCCAAATATCTAACCGTTTTTGCTGCAGTGTGTGCTGGTGCCCCATCATGTTGAAAATATCCAAACCGTAATTCGTCATCAGGCATTTGCTCTAAAGCTTGTCGTAAAATCCCCCTATACCTTTCACCATTTATCGCTCCTCGAAAGAAAACTGGTCCTATTATCCGCCTCCTTGAAACGGCTACCCATATACCAATTTTTTGAGGATGTAGCGATGTAGCGAACTCATGTGGGTTTTCTGTAGCCCACGTTCTGTAATTTTAGCACCATAATGTAACCTGATAGATAAACCCATGCCTCGTCAGCAAAAAACGTCAAATTCAATAAATCATTGTTGTTCAGATTTTCATTGAACCATTCACAATACCGTATTCGTTAGTCGTAGTCACGTGGATGCAACTGCTGAACAATAGAGACTTTGTATGGGTGCATGTGCAATTCCTTCTTTAAAGCCTTGTAACACGTTCCCACCGAGAACCCTATCGACAAAACAAATATTCAGAAATGTACGTTAGCTTTAAACGATACAAAATTTTTACACCATATAACAGTCTGAAATTTGTGCTGCTTAATTTTTTCTACATGATTCTGCTCTGCAATTAACTGCAGACTTACATTCTCACAATGTCTTAAGAGAATTTCAGTTTAATACACACAGAAATTCATTTTAAGGTATTTATAAATGTAGTTTCAAGTATTTAATGTGTGTAACATAAAAATTACATGCATACCTGTTTGGGCAGATAACTGGGGGATAGCTTTTTTAGGGCTCTACTCCATACGTTGTCGAATATCGTCAACTGCATTTTCAGTTAAAACTGTTGGCTTGCCTGTTGATTTCCCCTTACAAATACAATGTTTTTCGTCATGTCTCTTGACAAGTACTGATTTCTGCTTCCTGAAAACGTTATAATTAATCATCAGGGAAAGCTTCAGTGAATTGGTCAATACAGGATTGTAATGAATATGACCAAATTCCATCTGGATTTCGCGTGGCACTCCGAAAATGTGCCTTTAAAATATAGGCATCTTGCTCAGGTGTAAAAGGCATTTTTAAACACGAGGTCTAAAAAATATGAAACAAATATAAGCAAACATAACCTTAAAATACATGATTTACTTACGTAAAAAACACAAACAAATTCTGTAGCTCTGTTGTTAGTAAAGTAAGTAAACGTAAAAATGATGGTAAATTACAAAAACAATCAAGGGAAAACGTACTGGCATAAGAAAGTAATGAGGTAAACTATCGGCCGCGGTACCGTGGACGCCTCTGGACTGACAGCTGGTTTAGGGTCCCTAAAGTTGAAATTTTTCGTAACAGCCAACTTAAGAAAATCAAATTTATTGATAGTGACAACTAATTTGGTCACGTGGGTCTTGGACATTAATGAAAGCCCTGTACAGTTGATGACAAATTAATTTCCAATCGAGGCAGATATTACCCGCCTGGATTTCTTTCTTTGGGTGTACGAGTAAGTGAAGAATCAAATTTATGAATCTGAACCTCCCAAAACTGTGGAAATTCTGGAAGAAAGAGACAAGTAATTGCAAATATTAATAGGAATACTATTCGGCGAGTGACAAATAATATTTTACAAAGGCGCTTTTCTTGCATAGCCAAAAATGGACAGCATTTCGAATAATAATCCCGATGTTTATTTCTCTACTACATAATGTTGTTGATGATATTGGATTGTTGTTGAAATAAATCTATTATTTGATTGCCACAGTTATCTCTTTTATAGTTCTTAACATGTAGCTTTTCAAAACTCCCAAACATTCTCAAATTTGTAATTTTAGAAAAATGTTTTTCGGGATAATTTCCAATATAACTGTTTAAAGCCACGTTGCTTTACTATTATTTTTAATAAAGCACTCCAACATATCACATTTTTCTTTATTGGAATGGGAAAAAGCGTATTTTTTTCGCACAACGCCATGACATTAATGATAAACTTTTACAAATATTTGAGACTATTCTATAATAGTTTCGAAAAATTATGCCGTGTTGCCTGATTTATTAAAAATATTAAAATATTGATTTTTGAGGTCGTTTATGAAATTTTGTCTTACTTGTATTGCATCATTGAAAGCTCTATTTGCTCAGCTTAAAATTCAATATGGTGCCCATGAGAAAAAAATAAAGTTGATGATGGTTTCTCGTAACCCGAACATCGCAATGAAAATCTAAATATTCAGTTAAGTTCCTCAAAAAAACTCGTCAAAAATGTTTTCAAATTTTAAAAATTCCCCTAAATAAAAAAGTTAAAAACGATTTTCGAAAACGCCACATTTACTTTTTTTTTAAATAACTCAAAAACCTGAAGAGCTAAAATTGATCTGCAAGAGCAATTAAATTACCAACAGAACTATCTAAACCTTTCCCCATCTAACCATTTTCCTATCTCTTACAATTTCCAAGATACCAATACCTGCATCGCCAAAACAGTCCACACTGTATAATTTCGAGCGTCATTTTTTTTAAGAACCCGTCCTCCGCCAATATGAAATCTAACTGCATTGGGCTTCATATTATTTTCCATATGTTATTATTTTAAAGCAGTTCGCAGAAAATACACGGTTTACCGTGGAGGAAAGCAACTTTGTCCGCTGGAGAATTCTGTTTTATTTTTTTCTACACAGGAATAAACAAAAGCCTCAGATCGACTATACTATACATAAATTTTTAAATTTTCCCACTAAATTTCAACTGGCTGCAGCTTCCTAATAACATTTTTACGTATGTTCGTAAAAAAGTTTTTTCTTCTTTTGATGGATATTACCAGCTCTCAAAATTTGTTACACATTAATTTTTTGATACCCTATATATAAAATTGTATCAACTGTCCCAGAGGACTTGTAGAAAGCAATAGATTATTTGGAATACTCCTGCGACAAGTAATCGAAACTGAAATGAAATAAGAAAGTGATGAGCTGTCGGCGACCGATGATTCCATCAGCTGATATACAGCAGAGAAACTGAATTACTTTTGAACTGCCTTGAACCACTGTTGTTTGTTCTATGTTCAATTTCAATGTATTTACACTTTTATCCTACTTATAGGTACTGAGTGTTTATTTGTTTCTATGTTGATTTCATTGTTTTCATTAGTATTAACGAATATTTTTTTTATAATTTTTTGGCAAAAATAAAGTTGTGGTATGTTGTTGAATACAGGAAAATATTCTCCATCAGATTAAGTAAAAATAATATCGGTATTTTTCCATTTTTCTATCATTTAGGTAAGTAATCGTTTAAAAAATTTTTTTCACGAAAATTATTAGAAATAATTTTTAATAATAATAATAATTTAATAATTAGAAGAAAAAATTTTAAAATTTTTTGACATTCTCAGATTTCTCTCATTTTGGCACCGCGCTGAATCCGAATCCAGAATTGCTCCATCACCTTCCATTTTTTCTAATCGCAAAAAAACATTTAAATACAGAAAATATAGAAAATTATATTTTTCAAAACAAGAGGAAGGCCAACTTCATTTTCCATCCCTGTTTCTTATATTTATAGGATATTAGAGACATAAAGAATCACTATGAACAGGAAGTATGTCAAAAAAACATATATCAAACTAAAAGAAGGTATTTTCAATAGTACTCAAATCCGTACCGTGTTCAGAGACGAAAAATTTATTAAAAAAATGAATGTGAGTTTCAAGAAACTCACTCAGAATTTCTTGGAAACAGAGGTGTGAGGATTATCAGACTTTAGTTGAAATTTTTGGAAAACTTCAAACAGTTGCCTGATGAACTTGAAACTGCATTTACTAGACACCTATCTTGACTAGGTGTGGTCTTTGAAATAGACCACTTTTCTTTTTGTGTGCTTGTGAATTTTCCATGTTTTCTCTATTTAGGGGCGGTTTTTCACGTTTTAAAATACGTAAAGGATTGCGATAATTATGGTTATTAATTTGTAACTGAAAACGGTGGTTATCTCCAATCATTATCATGAAATAACTTTTAAATTGTAAGTTTTTTCCCCACAAAACTTTATTCGTTTTTATTATCAAATAAAAATAAATAAATTTTGTAACAACAACTACATAAATCAGATAAAATTACGTTAGTGATAAATAACAAATTAATTACGGAAAAACTGTTAGGAATACAAAATTTTGTTGATGAAATGACATATTGAGAAACATTTCATCGACATTTCAGATCCTCGTCCATACGAATTTGTGAAATTCCAACTGCTAAAATAAGATTTCAAAAATTTTCTGTATTGGAAACATTGATATGAAAGAAGCAATGTAATGAGATATGTTGATAATACAATAACTATTTCACGAAAATCGTGAAAAAATTCTTAGAAGTCTATTGCGCATGACACACCGAGTGCAATGCACCTTAACTGACTCAAGCGCAGAGCTCCATAGGCCGTATTTTTTTCATTTTGTAGCAAATTCGGACAACTTTAAGAATATGTTAAAATTGAACATCAATTTCTAATTACAAAAAATATTTCTTCTCATATACATATAATTCCTTTAAATATGATCAGAATAGTTATTCTTCTAGAATGCACCAACTTTCAGCAGTCAAAAAACATGTTTTTTGGGTCAATGTAATTAAAGTGTAAGTGTTGAGGTCAGAAACATATGTCACACACGCAACCACCAGCAACATACAGCATTTTGAGATATAGATATATGATTCTTCGCATTTTTTGCCCAAAAACTGCCAATATCTCAATGAAGATGTTTTTTTCCGAAAAAAATTTTTAAGTTCTTCAAAATTAACTCTACAAAATTGCTCCTATGAAAAATTTCGATTTTCCCAATGGTTTTCAAGTATAGTTTTTGAATGAAGTACAGATTTTGTAAAAATTAATGTTTTTGAGCCAAAATAATGAATTCATTTTTGAATAACAAAGGTGAATTTAGAGAATAGAAAATTGACTAAAAATTTTGGAAAATCTTATATAGTTTTCCGAGGTTTGAATATTTATGAGCATTAAATGCATCATTTAACAGGTTTTCGAGGGTGTACATAATAATTTAATTATGCGCTTTTTAATATTTTACAGAAAAATCTGTCTTTCTCATTGAGATATTGACAGTTTCTGGTCAAAAAATGCGAAAAATCTATATCTCATAACGTTGTATGTTGCTTGGTTGCGTATGTCACATGTGTTTTCTGATTTCAAAACCTATACTTTTCTATAAAAAAATCTCAGAGTAGAAAAGTTTGTTCATATTTTCCTTATTTTTCTGGACTTTAGGTTAAAGTTAGTCGAAGCAACCGCACATGAATTACAGTTTCAAAGGGTAAGCGACTAGATGCAGTAAAATGCAAAACGTTTTCAACAAATATCTAATACCAATTTATTTAATTACTGCAGTGATTAGTAAATAGAACGACCAAATTATAGCTAATCCGATGTTGTGTTAGCAGTAGAATGTACACCCAGCGTTATTACTTCAGAAATCTCGCACAGATAAACCACAAATCAATAAAAAATAAAACAAAAAGTGTGTAATCAATGATCATTTCATTTTCAAATTATTTGTGGAATAGATATCAATATCGTACGATAACGACATTTTTTTTTATAATTAATGTACAGCTCAACTAATTTCATCTTGCCGGTGCGATGCGCAAACGTGAGAGGGCGTGTACTACACATACAAAGTTAGAGGATGAAGTGGTGGGAAAAGTATAGTTGGGAGAAAAAGTGAAAATGAGTAAATTCCTTAAATATTATGTGCTTTATTTAAATGCATTAAAAAAATTATTTACATAAAGATGTTTGTATTTGCTCTATTAATTCAACAGTCCTCTGCTAGTTTGAAATTTTCAATGAGGGCTCCTTTATTTTTCTGAGAAATTACACCGTTTACTCTTACAAATGCCGAAACGAAATGAGCTCCGCTAAGCTCTACACTTTGCCATTACGGATCGAACCTTCACTGGCGAAATGAAGTAAGTTGAGGTGTAAATATGTTTTTGTTTGTATTATTTACACGACGGCATTAATAATCCAAAAAATAAGAATACTTCTTGACGCTCATTATAAGTGTCACAGCATTTTAAGTATAATACACAGACAATAAGCTCTATTGTCTGCGTATGATATATTGTCATAAATAGTAAAATTATTACAGATTCTAAATACACACTTTAAATTTGCTACTAATTATATGCGTAATACAAAAATACAGTAACATTCATTAAACATCAAAAATAAAAATTTTAAACTAATTGCTACATTAAGGCAACTAGTTGACAAAAATAATATACATCTAGAATAATCAGATACTTGTATTACAATTTTCGAACTGATTTAAGATATAAAACGTTCTATTAAATAAAAATACATATTGAATTTTAATTAAGAAATCCAATAATTTAGAAGAACACATTACGTCACTGCAAAAAAATAAAATTTCTTTTTCATAGGATATTTGAAGGATATATATATCATCTTTATTTATTCATTTTCCTTTTCTAACCATATTGTGTAGGAATTATAAGAAACCTTTTTAAGATGATATTTAATTTGTCATATATTTTTTTTTGTTGCGAAATTGTATAACCAGAATTTTCTTAGTATCCATATTATGGAACTGATATTTTGATACATAATTATACAGGTCAACATTTTGTTTGAAAAAAAACACCGAACTCTACCTAGGTATTCAGGGGTTTTAGGGGTCGCTGATTCCGATGCCGAGGTCGGTTAAGCTCTACCACATAAGGTTCAAGGTAATTTGAAGGTCAAGCTAAGAAAAGGTGGTTGGAAAAATTTGAATTCATACATAGGTTTTTTGAGTCGCTCAATCTGTCTGCCTTTTTACCTGCACACCTGTTTGTTTGCTTGTCAGTCTGTATTTATCGTCCGCCTGTATTTTCTCTTTATCCATCTACCTGACATTCTGCTTTTCTGTCAGTAATTTTGTCTATCTTTCTGTCTCACTAAATGAAGGTTTATGTCTGTTTCTCTGCCACTCTCTGTCTAAATGTCCACTGACAGTCTGTCTGCCTCCTTGTCAGTTTGTCTTCTTACCTTTCTACCTACCATCCTCTCCCGGTTTTGCGTGATCATACAGAAACTAGATTAAAAAAACTTTTCAAAGGCTTCAACAAATCAATTCGCTTCTCTCAGCATAAGTGTATGAATTGAAATTCGGGCGAGAACGCTTACATTGTTCCTGGAATGATCTTCGAATCGCTTTTCTTTTATATGCTTTATTTGTGTCTCTCTTTAGATTCTAGTAATAGTCTACTAACATATTCTTCCCCCAAACACCTTGATATCTTTGTTCAAACTCATTCAGGTCCTGGCGCATTNAACTGTAAAAATTGATTGATTTGTGTGTTTTTCCCTCTCAGCAGCCGAGCGAGTAGCCCGAAGTAATCGGGCTATATCTACAAACTGCTATTTATATGACGACACAGTCCGTTTGCTACTAGTATTTTTGTCACAAAATCACTGATTGGATGCTCTATTGATTTTCCTAAGAAGGTTATTAAACATCGTGATTGTGCTTGTAACACCTGAAGGGGGATAAAAACTTAGTGTACCAAATTTGAATTACAAATGTAAGAGGTATATCTACAAAATAATCCTTCCTGCTATTAAAATCCCAGTGATTCTAACATATTAAAAAATTTTGCCATTTTAGATATAGGTACCTATACTTTTTACTTTAAAACCATTTGTGAAGTTACCTTTTTTAGTATTAGTATGATGTTAAAATTATGTATTAAATTCATAGGGAAAAATTAAAGACTTTTTGTTGTATGCTGAAAAGCTACGAAGTGATTGAACGTTTATACAGGAAATAAACAGGAAAATAACAAAGCATCTTAGCCTTAAATTTTATTTGGAATTCAAACTAACATTGTGAAGCGCTTATGGAAAATAAAAAAACATTGTTTAAACATCAAATAATAGGGGTTAGCCCCTAACTGGTCTAAAAAGATTATAGGTAAATGTAAAACATAGGAGGAACATAAAACATATAAGGACTTCGTTAAGTACCAATAAAAGGTTAAACTTTTAATTATAAACTCTGAAACAATTATACACAAACGTTTTTATTTTAACCCAATCTTTGTTTACGAGCAACTTTCCATGTTTTTTTATAAACTCGTCGCATTCATATTTTCTAGGTGTTATCTTTTTTTTTATATGCGTTTCAAAATATTTACCAACTATTTCTTTTTCTTTAGGAGTCCATCGAACACGTCCCTGTATTTTTTTTAATGGTTTTTTGGACAATTTTATTTTCTGATCTTTTTCTGTTTCGATTTCATTCCGTAATATTTCCATTTTGTTCGATTTTTCTTTTTTCTTCTCATCCACTTTTGCTTCATTACTTTTATTTCTTGATATTTCTTTTCTGTTTGAATCTTCTTTCTTCTCTTTCCGATTCAAATCTATTCCTTCTTCCAATGATTGTTCATTACTACTTCTATGCGAGATTTTTCCGACAAAACTACTTTTTGCAGACAA
This sequence comes from Anoplophora glabripennis, assembly GCF_000390285.2. Taxonomy (NCBI): domain Eukaryota; kingdom Metazoa; phylum Arthropoda; class Insecta; order Coleoptera; family Cerambycidae; genus Anoplophora; species Anoplophora glabripennis. The sequence continues at coordinate 80,362 of NW_019416902.1, read as the reverse complement.
TTTTATATCATGAGCAGATCCCTCCAGATCCTCGTTGTCTGTTTCATTGTCCGATATCTGTGCTTTTCTTTTTTTTGTTTTCATCAATTTCTCATTTCTAATGTTACCAACGGAGTCTTCTTCTGATTCAGAACTATAGTACACATCTTTGTCAAGTTCAATTTCACCTAGACTCTTGCCCCGAAACTCTTTTCCCCTTCCCTTTTCAAGTAAAAGAAGAACTTTAGCTACCTTGGCGGTTTGATAAATATCCTGAGGTAATCTGGAAGCAAAAATATTACACTTTAAAATTACAATTTAAAAATGTTTTATGAATTCAAATAACTTTGTAGTTCTAAGTTACTCAGGCATACTTCTGTTTTTTAATTTTACAATTTTACAGTGAATGATATTCAACTTTTCAATTTTACCATATGTGAGAAAATCCCTTTTTCGACTCATATGATAAATAACTGGATTTATTGCTTTATCTTTAAAAAACGTTAAGAAAAAAGTAATCATTTTCCCACTAGCAGACACTATTGGCAGTTAACGAGGCCAGTGCTATCGGAAACCTTCCTTTAAGTTTTTGTCAGAGGCCTTTAGAGCCAGTGGTCCTAAATCTGACAAAAAAAAAAAAAAGATCAATCGTCATTATAGGGAATTAAAATAAATAAGTTGGATATCTTTGTGTCCAATCAGCTGTCAGCTGGATGAAAAACAAAATCGAGGACGGGTTAAGTCTCTCCTTAGCCTAAAACTGGCATTTCTCTTAAGAATGTTTTTAAACAATTCTTAAGGGAAATCCAACCTTTTAGTCCAAGCATTATAGAGAAATGCTTACAGAAATTATTACCTGGACAAAAAAAATATGACCGTATAGAAAATTAAATTTTAAATTGAGTTTCTTGTTCTTTAAACTCGATCCGAAATGGCGACTATGGTTAAAAAAAATCACAAGGTTGCAAAAAACGGTTTTTCTAAAATAATTAAAAAAATATAGCACCGATTGAAAAATTTTAAATGAGAAAGTTGTAGGTTTCAAAAAGATCTATCGACTGATTTTTTGTAAGTATCGATTGCTTTGTTATTTTTCGAGATATATCGAAAAATCCGTTAAAAATCTTCTGTTTACTTTCTTCGTCAAGAATTATCATGCTGTTAAAAAATGTTGACGATTTTATTAATTTTAAGGATCAAAAAATGACTGAAAAAGTTGCACTTTTTTTGGGTGTTTTTTTTTCAAATAACTTATTTCAATTTTCATTTTACGAAAATAACTTTTAAAGAAAGAAACTGCTGACATTTTTTCATTAATTAAAAAAAAATGTTTTTCTACGACCTTCTGGAGCCGAGATAATTTTTTTTATTTAAAAAAAAAATGTTGAGGGCGCATTTAACATTTTACAGCGCTGCGCTTGATGGAGGTTAATATTGAATACTTATATTTTCAAAAAAAAAAAATAGTAGGATATGTTTACTTGACTTTTAGTATTAGTAATTGAGTAATAAACTGAAGCGTGCAAGCGCTGAGTGCGTCAGCTGGACCGGACGGAGAAATAGCGGGAAGCGGCGCGCGCTCGCTCTGAAAACTGATGACGTGCAGTCTAAATGGCTCGCGCTTGCAAAATCTTTGATATCTCGGCTTCTGGACCACGTACAAAACTTCTCTTGTACTTAATCTGGGGTAGCTTGATGAGATAAACACGAATATTATAGTCATTTTCGCCTTAGAAGCAAAATAATCCCGTAAATGTTTAGTTTTTAGTTAATTTACATTATGCACTCGGCGCTTGCGCGCTTCAGTTTACTACTCAGTTGCTAATACTAAAAATCAATTAAACATATCCTATTTTTATTTTTTTTTTGAAATATAAGTGTTCAATATTAACCTCCATCAAACGCATCGCTGTAAAATGTTAATTGCGCCCTCAAAATTTTTTTTAAATAAAATAATTATCTGGGCTGCACAAGGTCGTAGAAAAATATTTTTTTTTAAATTCGTGAAAAACTGTCAGCAGTTTCTTTCTCTAAAAATCATTTTCATAAAATAAAATTTGAAATAGTTATTTGAAAATAACATATCCAAAGAAAGTAACTTTTTCAGTCATTTTTTGATCCTTAAAATTAATAAAATCGTCAACATTTTTTAACAGCATGATAATATAACTTTTTACGAAGAAAATAAACCGAAAATCGTTACTGTAGGGCTATCCGCTGAGAAAATCTAGCCAATTTTCGAGAGTGACTTTTTTTCAAAAATATCTCGAAAAAAAATTAATATTTTAAAATTTTTCAAAAATGTACTTTTTTGGCTTGCCGCGGGCTATGCTTGCAGTAAATAGCAAGTATGGGAACGTAAATGTAAACGAGTTATAGAAGAAGAGAAAAGGGAAGATTTTTTAACGGTTTTTTCGATATATCTCGAAAAGTAACAAAGTAAGCAATTTTTTTTAACCATGTTCGCTATTTTGGATCGAGTTTCAAGAAACACAATTTAAAAAATTTCCTATATAGTCATATTTTTTTTGTCTAGGTAATAATTTCTGCAAATTTAACATTAGGCCGTGATAGAATGCTTGGACTATTTTAGGTGTTTACCAAACTGTATAAAAACTTGCCTGTAGAATTCGGAATGAGTCTTTTTTGTGTGACCCATGAACTTCGCAATTTGTTCCATCTCATCTGATTCCATTGTCATTAACTGCAAAGTTGTTGCTATGTGCTTCCTAAATTTGGTCGATGTTAATAATTTGGGTTCTTTAGCACCACAATTTTCAGCAAAGCGTCTAATAACTTTTGTTCCTGCCATCCATTTATTTTCGGAATTCGGATTGGCGAATAAATACGGGTTCGAGTTCGGCACTACACCAAAAGTTTTCCTAATATTTAATAAACAGGCTATATACTTCTGAACTCTGGGAGAAAATAGTACTGGTACTGGCTTTGATCCTTTTCCGCCTGTTACAACTCTTTTGAATTTCTTACTCAATATTTTTTCAGCTATGGTAAGTGACTCGGTGAAAGCTTCTTGATCGATTATTTGGTTTTCTTTTTTATAAGTTTCTATTTTCAGATATTGTACTTCGCCCACTCGTTTTCTGTTGAACATAACGGTATGAGCAAGTACACACTCAGTTAAAATTTTATAGTTCTTTTTTACTTCTCTATCATTCCTCAGTCCTTCGTAAGCTTTGATGGCAAGGTCATGGATATGTGTTTGGAATAAAAGTATATCACTCGTTAATGGTAATTGAATTGGAGTTTCCCATTGTCTTTCTTTTAGTGTTTTCAGAGCTAGACTTGAAATTTCATTGCACCAATGCCCTTCTATTAACTTTATTAGGTCTTTTATTTCACTTTTCTTTATATCTTTGTCATTCCATTTTATTCTAGGAAGATTTCTTTTCTCTATTACAATTTTGAATGCAACATTGCCAATTAATTTTAAATTTGTTCCCATATGTAATGCTAAGGATGGTGCCTTGAAGCTCTTATTTTCCTCATCATATCCACTTATAATCTTGGCAGCTGATAAAAGAGTTCCAAACATTTCGGGTCTAAGTACATCAAAGAAGCTACTTATTTCATCATCCATTGATTTAATTGTTATAAGCATTCTTGCCATTTCCCTTATTTTGTTGGACACTACATTAGCAATCTGTTGTCTTTTATGTTTCGCCAAAAGGCTCTCACCATACAGACAAATTAACGGGTCATTCTTTGCCACCTCGCTAATATTATCAGGTCTCATGATATCAAAAACTTCTTTTTTTATTCGAGACGACCTCAGATATTCTTGATTTTTTGACATTACTGTTGCCATAAACGTTTGAGACCTTGATAAACAGCTTCTGCCAGCATTTTTCAGATCAGCGGGTTTATTTTTGCAGATCTTTACATGCTTATATAGAAGTTTTTTACTGTAGTGTCCTAGACAGAAAGTACAAACAAAATATTCAGTATTTGGATCGTTGGAAGATCGTACTGGATTCACGACAGCCTTTTCTGTACTTAAATGAAAATAACCTTGTTTTCGAAGAGCAGAAATCAAGGCTAGGCGTTCTGAACTTCCAGCTTTTAGACTTTGTATTAATTTAACATCCTTATGGTCTTTATGATGTCTGAAGAGATGCCTCGGAAAATGAGTAACTACATCTTGGTAACAAATTGGACATAACGTTGGTCTTTCTCGAGCTGTAGAATTTTTTGCATATTTGTTCTTGATATCCTAAAATAGTTATAAAACATACAGTGCTATTTACGGCGACTGCCTATTCCTATCTCTAGAGTAAATCAGAGCATCATTAAGTGCTGAAAAAATACTTTTCACAAGTGTAAGGTACGCGAATTTTTTGATGTGAAAATTGATGTTGAAAGATGTGTATCTACCTAACAAGAGGGAGAAGTCATACTTTTCCACACGTGATTGCACTTAACCGAACGAGGCGTAGACCAGTTCGGTTAGCAATCGAGTACGAAAGACATATTGCACTCGTATTCTACAAACATATCGAAAAATAAATTATTGAGCAGGGGTGGTGGAGGGTTGATTTGGGGGGTTGAAAGTTGTGAAAAATTGTATCATTGGGATTTTTGGCGAAAGTTAACGTCAAACAAAAAAGTATCCAATAAAAGTTGTAGATCATGCAAAAATCTATAAGTTTTTTAGAAGTCACTTTTTAACAAAACCTCAAAATTTCCGAGAAAAATGCGAAGAACAGTTTTTTTCTGATTTTTCATTTTTTATTTCTCATTTCCGCAAAGATAATTTAATTTTAACAAAATTTGATGACAGTATACCTTTCTGTGGAAACCTTTCTTACTCAGGAAAAATTTTAAATGATAGCTAAAACAAGCTAAAAACTTTTAAGCGATTACAATAGTAATATCTTCTAATTCAGAATTAAAAATGACTAGATTTTGTTATAAAAATAGCAGCGACGTATTTAAAAAAATTAACGCGATGATGGCCCCTCGAAGACGAAACGTTGGTTTGCAAAAATGTTAACGCCATTGTATAGAGCGAAAAAAGGGGCATTGTAAATATGCAATTTATTTTAAAATTCGTTTTAAGATAAAGCCAGAAAAAAATTAAACAATTTTGCAAAATTTCGGGTTTTTCCGGATATCTCCGGAACTACCAGGAATTTTAAAACTTTCTAAATGGCATATTGTTAGGTATAAAGAAACACAACTTTTTTCTGCTCTGAGCCACCCCGTATTTCTTACCGTTTCCGAGATCCTAATGCTATCCCATCCTTATCTTGGACTCATTGTATATCTATGAATTCATCAAAATTAAAAAAAAGTAAGTACAGTAATCGATCCTACGGAAAAATAATTATTTATTTTATTTATTTACTATTACTTTTATTATTTACTATTTTTTTTGCATTTTGAGCATGTTTTTGAACTGTTATTAACTGAGATTAAAGATTACAGAAAAATGATCACCGGCAGAACTCTGTACGATTTAAGTAGAATTTTTCTTTGAAGAAAAAATGTTTCAGACCGGAAAAAATGAATATCTCGGAAACTTCTTGATTTTTATCTAAAAAAAATTGTAGTTATTTAAGACACAGAAAGGTATACTTTCACCAACTTTTTTTTTTCGTTTATTATAAGCCCCTTTACCATTTCCACTTATAAAAGTCCAGGTAACAATTTTCTTTTTTTTTCCCGTCTATATAATTCATTTTATTTCGATCGGTCTATAGGGACTTTCAGTGCGAATTTTAGTGCATAAAAATATTTCCACTAGTCCGACAAAAACAAATTTCCTCCACCAAAATGAACCCTGAAAGCCATATACTCATATCTAGAAAGAAAACTATTATTACATACTGGGATTGTTTCCGACTCATCGTTAAAAATTAGGTTTGGGATGACTTGTTCAGGATCTTGATTGACACTTACATCTAATATTCTTGGCACAACTTTCTGTAATAGGAGAGTATTAGTTAGGCTTATCGTTATGCCCTAAAATTTATGTTACCTTATTTTCTGCTGGCAGTTTGTCATTGACTTTGATTGGTTGCTCAGTTGGATTCATTTTTGAATAAGTTTTTTTAAATTCCATGATCTCAAATATTTCTGGCTCATCTATATCAGAAGTTGAACTTATTGAATAATCTGAAGGAATATATTCAGACCCCGAACTGGAAAAGTCTTCAAAATCATCGAAATGTGTTTTATCTTCTTCCAAATCGGTTTCATCAAATGCAGAAACTAAATGTTGTGGGTCGTCATAAATATCCGACTCCAAAATGAAGCGAGATTTTGTAACAGGAGTTTCAATAAAATCCGCATTTTTGAGAGTAATGTAATCAAGATTTCCGATATTACCAACCTGAATATTTGTTTGCACAGATAAAGGGCTGTTCTTAGGAACACATTCGAAATCCAGTTCAGGTCTATTCGAATTCGGTTTACCAGCCGATTCTTGCAAAAGCTCATGAAATGTGCCGCTTTTAGAAACATTTCCTGGTATCGAAGCATCCTCTTGAATAATTTCATTATTATCACCAACTTCTGAAGTTTTATAGTTTATAAAACTATCTTCACTATTTTTTAATTTAAAGTCAATATCAGATCTTGGTTTTAAGAACCCAGGGAGCTTTACTTCTTCTTGTAAATCAATTTTATCATCACTGATCGTGACCAGTTCGCTCTCGGTTGATAAAGTTACCTGAGAGGTATTAGGTATCAGAACATTTGATTGAATAACAATTTTTTCCTGCAACAGAGACTCATTAAATGCTCCCCTATGAAAATAGTTTTCTTCTGAGATAGGTGAGAGGGACTTCTCAGAACACGAAGATGTGGGAGTACTGAGAATATTGGTAATACTTAGACCTTCTGATACATATGCAAACTTTTTCTGAGCAGCCAATTCTAACAAAAATTTGTTACGGTTCATTTTGAATCCTAAATAAAAATTAGAAAATAAATTATTAGTCCAGCTTTTATTGACAGCAATACCTAAATTAAATTTCGAATTCGAGTACCTATACGTTGTAAGACTTTTGTGATGTTTTAGTTTATTTTAACACAAAGTCTACTTTAATTGCTCTATAATAGTAAAACCCAAATAAGAATACATAGAATTCTAATAAATTTAAAAATCTTATGCAGAAACGAAGTGGGTATAGTAGAGTCAATCTACCAGATTTATATTATAGTCAATAAGGAAAATTTTTGGAGCAGACAAATTTTTTTCTAACATAAAAAATTGCGTTTTCCGATTCAGGAATGTTCTGCGCCCTTCCCTGTACCTATTTTTCTGTTAATATGGCTATAATCTGATGTTTTTTGAGTTTTTTTAATATCTCGGCTTCTATTGGTTAAATTGATAAATTAAAATATTAAAGAATATAACATATTAACTTAAAAACGTGTTTTTTTTTTGTAAAAAGATGTTTCTTCGTAGAATGTATGTTTTGAAATCCCACAATATCACTATCAGTAAAAACATTAACAATACTCGAAAAAAAAACCTAAAAGTTTTACATTATTTAAGGTTATATAAAAAAACAATTTTCACCACCATAAAGTGCATAAAAACAATAATTTAAAAAATAAAAACTTTCCTACGATGATTTGCCCAAGCAGCATAGCAGATGCAATTTTTATAGAAATCAAAATTATTTAACAATTAATCTTGAAATTTGGTACACTTGTTTTTGAGGTAGTTATCACCTAAAGATAATTGCGAAACTTTCAGTATAGTTAATTATGCACCTTACAGATAGGTACTTTTGCAAAATTTCAGCGCATCTTACCACATACTTTCTGAGTTTTGCTTAATCAAAGTTGAGTATATTTAGCATGACACCGTCTCGAAAAATGTTGTCGTTACGATGAAAACGTTGCCGTAGCTAAATAACTCAATTCGAGAAACTGCTCAAATTTTAAGGAAGACTAATTGTGTAGAAATACGTTATAGGTAACAATCTGGAAAGGATTGACCAGCTAGGATTAAAGATTTTAAAACTCAAACTTTTAAATCTTTCGTATAATTATTCACATAAATGAAACGAGGCAACGTCGCACATTGAAAAAAGGTTGGTTTGCTTGTGCGCTGACATTCTACAAAATTTTGAACTAAAACCTTTTTCGTGTCAGTTTCCTTTTTGCGTTTAAAGGAACTAATAAAATGAATCAAACAATAAGGACGATTCCTGCAAATTTTTTTAAAAACATACCAAACGATTGTAATGCATCCGCTATGTTAACACAAACCTAACATAACTGTGCCCTGTAAATATCAGTTTCCATCAATATCTCTCTCACGCACAGCTGTGCTCTGTACGACGTTGCCACTTGTTGAAACTACGTGACTCAAATATGAGACTTGTCCGAAAGTTTTCTACTTGATCTTTGTACCTGTGATACTTGGGATTTATTCATAAAAATAAACATTTTTATTATTATTTTAAATTAGCTGCCTTTTTTAGGTTATTTAAATGTTCTTTGGCTTTATGCTCGAGACCTATTCAGGGCGTTAGACAATTTAATTACGAAGAATTTGTAGTTTCTTTTGTCAATCCGACCAATATAAACCGGTATTAAAAAAACATAAAAAAATTTCAGATTAGATTATAGTCATATTGACACAAAAATAGGTGCAAGAGGACGAGCAAAAATTAGGAAAAAAAATAACCTGCTCCAACAATGTTCCTTGCCGACTATAATAATCTGGCAGATTTATCCCACTAGTATGGAATTTTCAAATACTAAGACAAGTCAGTTGATTTGCCCTTAAAACGGAAAAAATTTTAAATTCGCGACTTTTTCACAGTTGTAATAGGTACCTTCTTTTTTCTGGTATGCAACTTGGAAGCAAATTACAATACTCCTAGCAGTCAACAATCGGGCATAAATTTGATATCAATTTAAGGGAAAGGAAGAAAAATAATAGGATCCGTCAATTTTCATTTATAATTGCGTGTTTGAAAAATGTCAAAGGAGTTATGGTGCTGTCAACAGGTTTTTTTTTAATGGAACACCCTGTATATTTCAGCGCATATTGAATTCGTCTTTCTAACTTCAGAAATATTGAGTCTTATACTCTCATATCTAAACATGGCCCGATTAAGGTTCTGAGATGTCCGGAGCTAAAAGTTTAAAAGGACTCCCTTAAAAATCAAATAATAGTTAAAAAAAATAAATATATTTATTTATAAATAAATATACTACAAAACATATCTTTTAACAGTNGTTGAGCAGAGATGGCGCTAGTGGTAAACACATTTTATTGTTGTTTTTGCATCTATCACTAACAATTTGAAGGTCAAGCTAAGAAAAGGTGGTTGGAAAAATTTGAATTCATACATAGGTTTTTTGAGTCGCTCAATCTGTCTGCCTTTTTACCTGCACACCTGTTTGTTTGCTTGTCAGTCTGTATTTATCGTCCGCCTGTATTTTCTCTTTATCCATCTACCTGACATTCTGCTTTTCTGTCAGTAATTTTGTCTATCTTTCTGTCTCACTAAATGAAGGTTTATGTCTGTTTCTCTGCCACTCTCTGTCTAAATGTCCACTGACAGTCTGTCTGCCTCCTTGTCAGTTTGTCTTCTTACCTTTCTACCTACCATCCTCTCCCGGTTTTGCGTGATCATACAGAAACTAGATTAAAAAAACTTTTCAAAGGCTTCAACAAATCAATTCGCTTCTCTCAGCATAAGTGTATGAATTGAAATTCGGGCGAGAACGCTTACATTGTTCCTGGAATGATTTTCGAATCGCTTTTCTTTTATATGCTTTATTTGTGTCTCTCTTTAGATTCTAGTAATAGTCTACTAACATATTCTTCCCCCAAACACCTTGATATCTTTGTTCAAACTCATTCAGGTCCTGGCGCATTCTTTCTCGTTCTTCACTAAATCTCCCTGATTTTCTGGGAACCAATCAAGATGAGAATGAAGAAAATGAAGTGTCAAATTCATATGACATTTAGACAGAGGGTGGCAGAAGAGCAGAGAGATAGTCATTTAGAGAGAGAAGAACAGAGAGATAGTCATTTAGTCATTTAGTCATACAGGAAGATAGACAAAATTACCAACAGAAAGGCAGGTAGAAAGGCAGGATGTCAGGTAGATGGACAGAGAGAAAATACAGGTGGGCGATAAATACAGACTAGTAAGCAAACAAACACGTGTGCAAGGAAAAAGGCTAAGATAAACAAAGCAGCCGGGTAGGTGAAGTAAGATGGTGAGGATTCGTAAAAAAATGTTCCAAGTTTTTTCACATCCTATTACTATTCACCCTCTTACTTTAACCTTCAAATTACCTTGAACATGAATGATAGAGGTCAACCGCCATCGGATTCAGACTGAGCAACCCAAAAATTCTATGTATGATTTTTTTCAGATCTTTTCAACCACCTTTTCTTAGGTTGATCCTCAAATTATCTTGAACCTGACGTGATAGAGCTTAACCGACCTCGTCATCGGAATCAGCGACCCCAAACGCTCCTGGATTCCTAGGTAGAATCTGGTGCTTTTTTTCTAACTAAATGTAGACATGTGATTATTTAACAACGGCAAAATTTGTTTACAGTTCTCTTGGATTAATTCATCCGATATAATGAAATTAATAGAGAGATCTCAGGCATACATAGTAAAATGTGATAAAGACGTTATGTGCTCAATATCGTGTTATGTGCTCAATATCGTTTATGTACAAGAAAACGAATGATGGCCAATCCTTAAGAAACACCCATATTTGCATGTAAGAACTTCCATGTTACACTTCTCACTATATGTTGATAGAAATGTATCAAATGACAGCTGTCTACCTTCAAGGAACGTGGCTATCCAATTTAAAACTATCCATCCAATACCATAATAGACTAATTTAGGTAATAATAACTTGTGGTAGAGGCAGTTGAATGCCCTACTAAAATCGCAGAATATTTATTTTCTAAGGGCGAGTGCGACCTAACGACTTGACATTCATGTCATCGATACGGAAAGTCAAGCAATGCTGATAGCGGTTAGTACTTGGATGGGTGACCAACCAGGGAAGTCCCGCGATACCCTTCCACAAAATAACCGAACTTTTTGAAGTACACGCTAATGGAGTGATACTCGGTTAGCAGCATTGCGTTTATAACCTCCTCTGTAACCACTTGTTCCTGGATTGTTGATATCTCATTTAGTTTTTGTGATATTGTTAATTGAGAGCAACGTGTTTAAGTGTTAGTGATGTTTTAATGATTTTTGAAATGTGTGATTTTCTGTAACGTAAAATTTTGCGTAAAACTGGGGAAAACTTCCACGGAAACGTTTAAACTTTTGACAAAGCTAACGGAGATGATGCCCTCGGTGGTATGCAATGTTAGGAATGATTTTAAAAGTGGTCGTTAGTCAATTGAAGATGATCCTCGACCAGAAAGGCCTTCGCCTTCAACTGATGACTCCCGCGTTCAAAAAGTCAAAGATCTAGTGCGTGCAAATCGCCGATTGGCTATCAAAGAAATTGCAAAAGAAGTTAGATTACGTCAACTGGGTCATGGCATGAAATTTTGACAACAATTCAATGACGATGAAACTTTCATTCAAAGGATCATAACGAAAGACGAAAGTTCAATCATAACAATGAATTGACAAAGGATATCCACGCACCAACAAAGCATGTCTCGTATGTCGGTGTATTCACAGAAGCCATATAAATTTAGGCGAGGTTTGTATAGTAAAATCGTTGGTCCCTTGCCTAAGCAATGTTAAGCAAGTAAAAGGTCCTTATTCTATGACCCTACGGCAAAATTTCCAGGTTGGAAGGTCCAGGCGAGGATATGTGGCCAGAATAGCAGGAATAGGTCGACGTAAAATAACCAAAAATAAAAACACTCCCTGTCTAATGTTTTATTAAGATCGGAATCGTATTACTATATAATTTTTTTAGAAAGTTAATTAATTAGTCTAAAAAACATTTTTTGAAAAACCATAAGGTACAGCGTCTTACATCTATAATGTTCTAAACTTGCGAATTCAGATTTTTAAAATATAATAATAAACGAATATTATTTTGCTGTTTTTTGCACTTGAAAAAGTTCCCGCTTCATATGATAAATTCATATTAATGGCTCAACAATACTCAACACTTGTTAACTGTTTTATTGTATGAAACGTTATCAGGGCCAAACAAACTTATGGCTATTTTTTCTCCTAACAAGAGTAACAAACATTATCTGGTTCGGGAATTTCTTTTAAACAATTAATGATTTATATTATTTATATTATTNCTATTTTTTTATGTCTTAACGTCGGTTTCACGGCGCAGTACGTGTATTACTTTAGACGCTAAAAGCTCTATTTTCAACATTCTCATAGAAAATTTCCTCTTCTTTTAGGATCTTTTTTTAAATTGACGCTAACGCTTATATTTTTCGAGTTATGTATATGCAAAAAAAACGTAATTTCTTTTTTTGTAGTCTTTATTCGTTTATAACTTTTGCAATTGTTTATGTGCGAATACGATTTTTATGCACATTTTTCTAGACGTCATCCTAACTCGAATTATCAGTATTTTTCACGATTTTGATGTTAAGTAGACTATTAGGTTTCTACTATTTTTGCATTAAAAGAGAGAGATAAAATCAATTTTGTTCAGTTTTTTTTTTAAATCTACGATTGTTTGCTAATTCAAGGATTTACTAAGAGTTAAACCACGTTTAGCTCAGTGGACCAGTGTTATGTGTCCAAATGTCAAGCTAAATATGTTTAGAATCGGATCCCTTTAGTGAATATGATGGGGGTTAAGGATTCTAACTTTTAAACTTATCAAACTTAACAGTGCGGTGAATAAAAAAATTGTTATTTGTATTTGCCATAGCGATATTGAGGAAAATTAAAGTGGCCGTTATTATTAAGACACTTACCAAGATATCTCCTTGTCACAGCAATACCGCTGGGCTTCTTAACATCGACAAGCTCTAAACGATTGACACACTGCATCCACTAATAACTACATATTTTCTTAATATAGAAGAAAAATAATGATATATCTTGCCTCTCACTCCGGGCTTCGCGTTGCCTGTGGTATATGTCGGGCTTCGTATCGTACGTATATATTTACATAGCGAAATTGTATATACACCTGGGCTTCGTAATACTGAAGAATTACGATACCACCGAAATCTCCTTACCCCGCAAACCTCGGGCTTCCATTCATCTGTAGTTTGTGGTGGGCTTCGTATTATGCGACAGCCATGTATATATATAGCATTAATGTTAGCCCTTAATGTTTATAAACAATGGAGCTGTGATATTTTTTTAAAAATGGGCTATCGGCTCAGAAAGTGATATGACTGTTCCTGAGACCAGTAGTTTCGGAGTTACTTCTATTTATTTATTAAAAAAAAAACTCCTTTTTTGCATTGAAAAAGTGCAACAAAATTGAAAAAAATCGATTTTTTTACATTCTATAAATTTCAGACATTTAACTATCATTTTCCGGCGTTTAAATTGATTTTTATGAACTCGTGACCTAGCCCAATAGTTTAAAAAAATCATGTTGGGATAAACAGATACAATTATTCATAAACTATTGGACCGATCGGGCCCAATTTGTGGCATGACATATAAAGGGTTATAATACCCTAATTTTTATTAGATTAAAATTCACCTATGACCATTATTGCAAAAGCTATTAACAATTAAAAAACACTGCAAAAATTCATGTTTTTTGCAATTATCTCGATAAATAATGCACCGATTTAAATACATAAAAAATGAAATTATAGTTTTTTTTAATACCTACAACTTTAATTTGAAGACTTTTTCTCTGTCTTGCCTCTGAAAAAGTATATTTGAGAAAAACCTCATTTTGACTACTTTGACCATTGTTTATTCGGAGTGGGGGCAAAACTGGCTGTACTAATTTATGGATTTTTCATTAACTATCCCCCCCCCCCTACAATATTCCGTCGTCAAATTGCTGCTATCAATTTCTTCTTGAAATCGCTCTTTTCCCCGTAGAGACTGGAGTATAATAGTAGTTGCAAATTATTTTGCAAAAACTCCAAATATCGATATCCATTCAGACGATTCCAGACAGCAATATATATTCCCAGAATAATCCAAGTATATTCGATTTAGAACATTTGATTATTCCTAGAATCTGTTTTAAATATATTTATACTTTTGAGAATATTCATAGAATCATCATATTGGAATATCTCAGATAAACTTAGAATATATATTTTGAAATATTCTGTAGATATTCACAAATATTCAAGGAATATGTATAGAATATCTAAAATCAGAATATTCTTAANACTAACCTTATTTATATTATTTATATTATTGTATATTATTTATATTATTTATATTATTAATATTATGTGTTTGGCTTCGTGTTTGGATATTTAAAAAAATGACTTCTTTGTACGAAATACTAACGTAATGACACTACTCCTTCAAGGTTATTTCTTATTAATTTGTTTTAGGATTAGATAATTCAGCTATAACATTTCAGGAATATCTGATAAGATTTATTTTTTTTATTTTGATACTTACTTTTTTATATGTTTAATCAAAACCTTAATATTATTTTTTATGTGCAAGTCGTATATCTGAATATGAACATTTTCATTATTCACTTTAATCTTTCATTATCTATTTTGAAAATAGGAGAAACTCCAAATTACGCACCGTAATATGCGTACCATTGTTCCTGAAATATAAAAAAAAACACCCTTTAAAATATTCTGATATAATTAGACGCCGCCCTGCTTTTCATGCGGGAGACTGTAATGATTTCACGGAAATAATATAGCGAATGCTAGAAAAGTTCTATAAAAAGAGATATACGTATGTAATTTAATTAAGTGCATTTCACAACTGTATCAACACACTTTTCAAAATACACTTTTCCGACGAAATCAAATTAAAATAAAATGTAATAACTCGCACTCGTATTTTACATAATTTAAAAGAAATGGAATATTTTCCTTAGTAAGATTCCAACATTGTTTTCAATCTGCATAAACTTATTAATATGTATGTTCCTTAAGAATACATTTAAATAAGTAGGTATATTAAAATTCTGAACCCATTTTGTAAACTTTGATAGAGAATTCTGTTGTTTATTTTCTGGTAATTCGAGAAGGTAGAGTATTTGTTTTGCCATCTAAATTCGAGTATATATGTACTTATTACAATTCGACGGCAAACTCTTTTGTGGTTCTGGTTTCATACAATGACGTACAGATCATCAGCATAATATAGAATACACCTGATATGCATTGATTATGAGAATACGGTATGTTCCACGTAGGTAAATAATGTAATTTTTCTTCAAATTATTTGCCTAAACTTTTAACACGAATTTCGTCCTTTACGTGAATAAATGCTGTCTATATATTTGTTTCCACTTAAGCGGCTACTATTGGCCATTGGTGTTGTAAGCTACTCTATCGCCACTATTTCCTTTGGAACCCTATAACTAACTCAAAAATAACGATACATAGCGTACTGGATGAAAGGACATCTTTTATTTTCACTAGAATGAGTTAAACAAATTTTTATACATAAAGTTTTACCAAAAAGTGTAATACCTTATTAAATGACAAAACAAAACATTTTTGTTAATTTCTAAGCAATTACCAAAAATATTAACTTCAACACAATGCATGGCCTGTGTCCTGTATATCTTATATTTTTTAATCCTCAAAATTGTAGTAGTGTTTTTTCCATTCAACACTTACATTTATAAGTAGGTATTATGTTATATATTCGGCACCCATCTATCGACTAGATTTATGAAAAACATTTTCATGATTGAATATGTCGAAAAGCGCCCCACAAACGACTTAATAACTTTTCCTGCAGAACTACATGTGAAGGATACATTCGCTACATTAGATCGCAGCGGTTTTCGAGGAAATTTAACACGTGTGTAGCCTCTTCACAACACCTGACGAAAGGTATACAGCTTAAAACTTTCTGGCGATGTGTATCGAACATTTAGACGGTACGACGGCGTCCTGTAGGATTCTTTCTAGTTTTATCTAATTAGAAGTCAAGTTAATAACCCTTTAGTAATTGTTGATTTCTACAGTTCTAGAGTTCTAAGTTTTAAATAGGTACCAACCTAAATTAATTATCATCACCAAAGTGTTTTCTATACAAATCTGATTTAATTATTATAAAAGTTTGAATTTGTCTGATAATAAAGACGAAATAATATCTTATAAAATGCAAAATTTGTAATCGAATGTTCTTTTTGAAATTACTAGGAATGATTCTCACGTTTGGTAATTCAAAATGCAGGAATAAAATTAAATCTCAGTTTTCTTTCATTCTGTAAATTGTGACTGATCAAATTCAAATTTCTGTAATTGTTCTTTGGCAAGTCAAACAATCCTGCGAAGTTCGCATGGTGTGTGGTATATTCGGTATATCATAGGGCTCTATATTGGGTCCTGTACTTCTCTTGTTTTACATTAATGACTTGGAAAATTTGTTTATTGCAGCATACTTTAATTTATATGCAGATAACACATCAATCATTTTATTTGACAGTTAGACAAGAATTTAATTACTAGGTGTAAGGATATACTACAGACAATATAGCTTATCGCCACAGACTGCGTGTTAAATGATGGAAATTGGCAGCCTAAAATGGATGCAGGGTCTCCTTAGCCGGCATCCAGCTATAAAATTTAGCGTGGTAACTCTTCTACTTGGTAAGACGGCAGTTCTACCGGTGGCTTTGTTGCCAAATGATAACTGCCAAATAAATTCGATGTATAATTCGAATTATGTAATTAAAGAGATATGGAACTTATCTATTGTTTGGAAATCACATTTGTGATAAATACTAAATAAAATAAATCAAGTTAGAATTGAAACTATGAATTTACCTAATTAATTATTTATTTTATATCACCTTGGAATGGGAGAATTCAAAAACTTGAAATTAATGTTTCTACTCGTAGATTTGTGCTTCCAGTTTGATTTAAACACCTATGTTTAAAAAATTGCATTATACAGATTGTGTATCCTTAGATGGGTACTGCTGTTTTATTGTTCATTTCTTTAGTTAGGTAAAATAATTATTGACACAAGTGTTGCATATCATGGATGCCATTGGTAGTGTTCATATTTGCGACACAAGGTGTTCAAAATAAATTAACACAATGTAAAATGACTGGAATCTTAAGGAGTTGAATACGGAATTTATTTAAAAAAAAAACAACAAATCGTCAATCAATGATCCCTTACAGAGATAAGAATGCGTTCGCTACTGCTATTGCAATTTTTGACTAACTTTTTTGTTTTTCGACATACGGACTTCAAACCTTTTTCATTCAACGCAGAACGGACAATCAGAACCAGGGGTGCGGCGGAGATTTTTTAAATTATTTTTTCAATTCATTTCATTGCCGAGTTATAAGACCTTTTTTTACTGTATCACCTCACAAACCTCTTGTTTCCGAAATTTATTTTCCACGTACGGACTTCGGGCCTTTTGCATTCTACGCAGAACGGACAATCAGAACTAGCGGTGCGGGGGAGATTTTTTCAATTATTTTTTCGATTCAACGCACCGTTTCCGAGTTATTATTCTATGATGTCACACACCGTTGGTCCCGATTTTTATTTTTATACATACGGACTTCGGACGTTTTTCACTCGATCACCAATCAGAACCATGCGAGATTTTTTGAGGTACAAGCAAATACTGATTTTTTTTTTCTTTCATATATTGTGAAGCCCCACTCTGCCTCACCCACCGAATGTTCTACTCAGAACCAAGGGGAGATTTATTTATATTCCCAGCTATTTCCGAGTTACGAGCAAAAGCTTCCTCCCTAGGTGTCCTGAAGATGCTGGGGAAGCCCCAGAAACTCCAGCAGAGAGAGAGAGACAGAGAGAGAAAAGCCTCTATGAGGACAAAGTCACTCTATCTCTCCCGCACACAATCAGACAAAAACGACATAAACGAACCTTTAAAAATACATGGGATTTATCCATTATTAGAATAACCCATTTTATTTTAAAAAATTAAAAAAAATTAAAATGGGTTATTCTGATGACGAAAATAAAACATAATTAAACTGTATTATTCAAATAACAATAATGTGCAAAAGTTCTTCAGGAATATCGGCAAATTTATTTTGGAGGACGATCCTGTCAACGAACACTATAAAAAATATTATCAGAAACCTTAGGTGCCCAGAAAACAGCCCCAATCTCAATCCTTTAGACATATTTTTGTGGGGACACTTCAACAAAATATACTATTAAAGACCTCAAAATTTACAAGTATTGAAAGAAAAAATACAGGACGAAATGTTTGATAATTCTAAATTAGTTTTTAAAGCAATAAATAGTAAATTAAAGCATATTTTCAACTGTATCATCACAATTACTTGCATGTTGAAATTTTGTAAAAATTGTAGGTATTTTAATGTCATTTCGTTTTTAGATATTCTCCTTATATACAGGGTGTCTCGCTTAAAAGTGGAACAAGCCTGTAACTCGTCTACCGTTCGGCCGATTTGAGTAANATAATATAGAATACACCTGATATGCATTGATTATGAGAATACGGTATGTTCCACGTAGGTAAATAATGTAATTTTTCTTCAAATTATTTGCCTAAACTTTTAACACGAATTTCGTCCTTTACGTGAATAAATGCTGTCTATATATTTGTTTCCACTTAAGCGGCTACTATTGGCCATTGGTGTTGTAAGCTACTCTATCGCCACTATTTCCTTTGGAACCCTATAACTAACTCAAAAATAACGATACATAGCGTACTGGATGAAAGGACATCTTTTATTTTCACTAGAATGAGTTAAACAAATTTTTATACATAAAGTTTTACCAAAAAGTGTAATACCTTATTAAATGACAAAACAAAACATTTTTGTTAATTTCTAAGCAATTACCAAAAATATTAACTTCAACACAATGCATGGCCTGTGTCCTGTATATCTTATATTTTTTAATCCTCAAAATTGTAGTAGTGTTTTTTCCATTCAACACTTACATTTATAAGTAGGTATTATGTTATATATTCGGCACCCATCTATCGACTAGATTTATGAAAAACATTTTCATGATTGAATATGTCGAAAAGCGCCCCACAAACGACTTAATAACTTTTCCTGCAGAACTACATGTGAAGGATACATTCGCTACATTAGATCGCAGCGGTTTTCGAGGAAATTTAACACGTGTGTAGCCTCTTCACAACACCTGACGAAAGGTATACAGCTTAAAACTTTCTGGCGATGTGTATCGAACATTTAGACGGTACGACGGCGTCCTGTAGGATTCTTTCTAGTTTTATCTAATTAGAAGTCAAGTTAATAACCCTTTAGTAATTGTTGATTTCTACAGTTCTAGAGTTCTAAGTTTTAAATAGGTACCAACCTAAATTAATTATCATCACCAAAGTGTTTTCTATACAAATCTGATTTAATTATTATAAAAGTTTGAATTTGTCTGATAATAAAGACGAAATAATATCTTATAAAATGCAAAATTTGTAATCGAATGTTCTTTTTGAAATTACTAGGAATGATTCTCACGTTTGGTAATTCAAAATGCAGGAATAAAATTAAATCTCAGTTTTCTTTCATTCTGTAAATTGTGACTGATCAAATTCAAATTTCTGTAATTGTTCTTTGGCAAGTCAAACAATCCTGCGAAGTTCGCATGGTGTGTGGTATATTCGGTATATCATAGGGCTCTATATTGGGTCCTGTACTTCTCTTGTTTTACATTAACGACTTGGAAAATTTGTCTATTGCAGCATACTTTAATTTGTACGCAGATGGCACATCAATCATTTTATTTGACAGTTAGACAAGAATTTAATTACTAAGTGTAAGGATATACCACAGATAATATAGCTTATCGCCACATACTGCGTGTTAAATGATGGATGCAGGGTCTCCTTAGCCGGCATCCAGCTATAAAATTTAGCGTGGTGACTTTTCTACTTGGTAATAGACAGCAGTTCTACCGGTGGCTTTGTTGCCAAATGATAACTGCCAAATAAATTCGATGTATTAATCGAATTATGTAATTAAAGAGATATGGAACTTATTTTTTGTTTGGAAATCACATTTGTGATAAATGCTAAATAAAATAAATCAAGTTAGAATTAAAACTATAAATTTACCTAATTAATTAATTATTTATTTTATATCACCTTGGAATGGGAGAATTCAAAAACTTGAAATTAATGTTTCTAGATTTGTGCTTACAGTTTGGTACGATTTAAACACCTACGTTTAAAAAATTGCATTATACAGGTTGTGTATGCTTAGATGGGTACTGCTGTCTTATTGTTGATTTCTTTAGTTAGGTAAAATAACTATTGACACAAGTGTTGCATATCATGGATGCCATTGGTAGTGTTCATATTTGTGACACAAGGTGTTCAAAAAAATTAACAAAATGTAAAATGACTGGAACCTTAAGGAGGAGTTGAATACGGAATTTATTTAAAAAGAAACAACAAATCATCAATCAATGATCCCTTACAGAGATAAGATAATGCGTTCGCTACTGCTATTGCAATTTTTGACTAACTTTTTTGTTTTTCGACATACGGACTTCAAACTTTTTCCATTCAACGCAGAACGGACAATCAGAACCAGGGGTGCGGCGGAGGTTTTTTTTTATTATTTTTTCGATTCAACCGATTGCCGAGTTATAAGACCTTTTTTACTGTATCACCTCACAAACCTCTTGTTTCCAAAATTTATTTTCCACGTACGGATTTCGGATCTTTTGCATTCAACGCAGGAGGGACAATCAGAACCAGGAGTGTGGGGGAGATTTTTTAAATTATTTTTTTGATTCAACGCACCGTTTCCGAAGATGCTGGGGACGCCCCAGAAACTCCAGCAGAGAGAGAGAGACAGAGAGAGAAAAGCCCTCTATGAGGACAAAGTCACTCTATCTCTCTCGCACACAATCAGACAAAAACGACAGAAACGAACCTTCCTTTAAAAATACATGGGATTTATCCATTATTAGAATAATCCATTTTATTTTAAAAAATAAAAAAAAATAAAATAGGTTATTCTGATGACGAAAATAAAACATAATTAAACTGTATTATTCAAATAACAATAATGTGCAAAAGTTCTTCAGGAATATTTTGGAGGACGATCAACGAACACTATAAAAAATATTATCAGAAACCTTAGGTGCCCAGAAAACAGCCCCGATTTCAGGGACATATTTTTGTGGGGACTCTTCAACAAAATATACTATTAAAGACCTCAAAATTTACAAGTACTGAAAGAGAAAATACAGGACGAAATGTTTGATAATTCTAAATTTGTTTTTAAAGCAATAAATAGTAAATTAAAGCATATTTTCAACTGTATCATCACAATTACTTGCATGTTGAAATTTTGTAAAAATTGTAGGTATTTTAATGTCATTTCGTTTTTAGATATGCTCCTTATATATGTTGTTGTAAAGGTTAGTTATAAAAGTCGTTGTTTGTTATTTCAGAAAGGATGAATTTTAATTTTTTTAATTATTTTTTACTTTAAACGTATATTTTATGCCAGCAAATTTTGATGTCAAAATAAATAAAGGAAAAGTTGTATTTATATATATGTATTTATGTATATTAAATAAATTTCTCATCAAATATTAAAAAATGTATATTAACAAGCTGTTTAAAATATAATTACGAACTTTGTTTATTTGGAAATATATTTTCTGCAGTATTTCAATACCAAAAAATTAAAATAGTAGCTAATTAACCAAATTATGATTATATAACCGCTGCAGAATATCCGATCGTCTATGTTGACTACATAGGTCCTATTCGTTCATTCTTTAAAATATTTTTAACAATATCTACATTTAAGTAATTACAGTAACGCAAAAAAAGGCATTGATAAAAATGTGTCCAAAATAAATCCGTAAGTACACGTGACAACCTCGCCAAACCGTTGTTTATATGTTGCTGGGATACGCTTAGGTATGCGGGCCGCTGTATTTGATTCTTCCTAGAATTCTGCTGGTGGTGTACTCTACCGGCAATTCGGAAATTTAAAACTGCTGGCCTATTCCAGTAGCGGTCTGTGTCGATAGTTATTTTGTCTGTGGATATACTGTCAGATATGGATGAGCGGTTTTCACAAAACTTTTCGTATTTGAATTTTTTATTGAAAAATGTACATAATCCATTCGACGAGTACTTGTGTTTTTTTATGTTTGTATTAAGTTGTAAGAATTGATTGTGAACTTCAATAACGAGTTGTCACTGCGCATTCGACCTTCACCAGCCACATGAAATAAGTTGAACTGTAGTTATATCGTCTTATATTGATCCCAATCTTCTGTGTAGTTTTGTGTATATGGAATATTGGGACATCTTGTACAGTTTGGTAACTCAACAGACCATATCTAGAAAGAGCCGTATACAACAAACGAAAACAATTAAAAAATAATAAAACTTTACTATTGCATGACAAAAACCGTTTGCGGACCTGCGTTCATATGAAGTGTTTTCCTTATTTTTTTGGTCACATAATCACTTGTACAATTTGATTGGTGAAATATTGCTTAACGCTGTACATTCATTTCATTAAGATTTAACAATTCTTTTTGTAAAAGACGATAACTTGCTTCATATACTGGAAAATTATAATATGAATAAGGTTATAAATTACTAACACGAGCGAGCTTTTCAACAAAATTAAAAACTGCCACTATTACAATACCCAGAAAATGTTATACCAAACGCTTTTATGAACTGTTTAGCCACACGCTGCAAACTAAATCCAAGTTATTAAGTTTAAAGAATTTTGCGGTGAAATATTACATTTAGCTTTTGTGTAATCAGGAAAATTGAGCTGTTCATTTTAATTGCGGTCCTTAGAATGGCAGTTTCAAATAAACTTGTTGCAAATAAATCATAAACTTATTTGTATAGAGTATATTAATCACATTACACATTCTCCAATTTATGTAGACAGGTTTATTGGCAATTCTGACAGATATTAAATACAGTTCAAAAGTTGTTATTTTGCCACAGACAAATAAAGGTATCTTGGTGTATAAAGGTGTTGATGCTTTATACTTTAGTAGACTGTATTTTTGATTTGTTTTCGGCTGGTTCCTTTTGCAGGGAAATAATACNTTAAATAGGGCCTCCAAATTGTTAAATTAGAATAGGTATTCAGTTTTATTGCCTATTAAATAAAAATTACAGTTTCTTTAAACTACGTATATCCTATTGAGAATGTATTAGGAATATTAGTTGAAGAATATTCCTGAGATATTATTATTAGCATATCTGTGGAGAATATCATATGTATATTTAAAAAGGGATCTTCTACGAATATTTTATAAGCATATTAACATTCTATGAATATTCTAGGTTTATTCAGAATATATATAATCTTTTTAGAAGGTTTAGAGAATATTCTCAGAATATATGGTGATGTCTGGGTTCCTCAAAAACGAATGGACCTATTAAATTATTACCCTTTTTCGTGTACAAATAAATAACATTCATAGCCTTAGGATATGTGGAGGTGGAAGATGTCCAAATTGAAAATGTATTTTGATAGTTGTCTTTCTTTTAAATTATTTTTTTAATTTTAACTTATTCTTGTTTTAATTTTCTATTTTGTGTTATGTGTAAAGTGTGTTTGTAAAAATTTGTTAATGAATATTACATTAGCAGACAGTAAGATTTTCTCGGCTCTTATTTTAAAAATATGTATGCTTCCAACATAGTAATTAAATGCAATTAAAAACTGAAAATAAATAATGGCGGAGGCGCCGCTCGATGTGCACTCTGACATAAAATCACAAATATTTCCTAAACAGTTAATTTTACCGAGTTAAACCAAGAGGGTATTATCGTTGGAAAATTCTTCAGGGAACTTATTTTTGATGCAGGCAGTTTGCGATTGTCATTTATGCAAAAATTCTGGGTTGTTAACCATTGGGCATAGTCCGTCCCTGGTGTTCTGGATGAAGTTTCACTTACAACATCAAAAACAAGCTGTACGCATGTATGTGTAATGTGTTTTATTTGCATCATGCTGAAGTTAATGGTTTAGAGACTAAATAAAAATAACTGTTTAATTTTCACCTTTGAGGGCCCGTAACTTGTTAATGAAGGCCAGAATGAAAAAAATTTATATGAAGTACTGATATTATTTTGAGTTCATCTATCTGTACTCGACTTTTTTGTATCAAGTAACGGGACACCTTGTATTTATTAGTTACGAGTCATGATACTATTACTAGATAATATCATGGTTACGAGTATTATGCCTATTGGAAACGTCTCTACACTCTTAATTTTACTGGAATTTGGTAAATATAAATAAATAAATATCTGTTTATTGTTATATATAATAATATTCTAGTGTGAGGTTAGGTCCATTTGCACAAGCATACCTAACTTAGCGATCTTAAGGTTGTGAGAAACTGTATCGCATCTTGAATCTTATAGTCAAAATACGATACAGTTTCTCAAACAGCGCTCTACCACCTAGACTTACCTACCTTGACTGTGTCATGAATTCAGGCAAATAAGTAGGTATCTCATATATTTGGTAGTGTACTAGGTATCATACACAACAATTACAAATTTTTGTCCAACTCAATTATTTTATTCTCTGTGCATATATATAATTAACAAAAATAAATAAACATCTTAAACAATGAAACAAAGTTAACAATTTTTCATTGAAAATAAAGGAATAAAACAAAAACAACATTATTAGAAATCAAAAGATAAAAACAAATCCAATAAAAAATGTAATTTATTTATTGAAATCATCACTAGTTGTTCATATACATATGGTTATAGGATCCCTATTCAGACCATTCAATACGAAATATATTAATTTAAATGTTTAACAACCTTTTATTTGCCTGACAATATTTATCAAAAATAATAAATAGGTTGCTTCCTCCGGCTAATGCTTACTTTGTAATTTAACGATTGTTTTAAACTTTTGACAGTAAGTTAAACTTACTGTCAAAAGCTTAAATCACTGTTGTTTCTAATTGTTAGTAGGTAGTATCATAACCTACCAAATACCTGAGTTATCTATTTATTTGTCTAAGTACCTATATGTTTGGGAACAAACACATTGATGTTTTATTGTTTTATTACAATTAAATATTCCTTCATCCCCTTCTATTCTATTCGATTCAAAAATACAAATAGATTCGAATCAATAGGTATACAATTTTTTCCACGCCTAACTATCGATTCAAATAAATTAAACTCGACAATTAGATGTTCCGATTGAATTTAGATGATCAGTTCGATATTTCAATTTGATGTTTTCGGTGGATCGATTCAAAAATATAAATCAATTCAAATCGATATATCGATTTATTGTACAGATTTAATTAATCGATTCGATTCACAAAACTATACATTCGATTAATCGATACGAATCGATTTTTTTGGCGAATCGAAAATCGATTTGTTATTCCGTGTATCGCACAGGCTTAAACCAGAGATATAGAGTAGTGAAAAAGCTCATTGACTTCTGCGCATCTTATTTTCGAGGGACACTACCAGTGCCGCCATTTTGAACATGAATTTGTTTTGTTTTGATTTTTGAGGAGTGAGCAAGGTTATGTTTCGTGAATTATTTATTAGTTACTATTTGTTTATATACGTATAATTTACGCCTGGGGCGGCAAATTGGCGCTGTGCGTTTTTTAATATTCAATGCATCGTTTCTACACTAATGAAAACATTTATCCTTTATTGTTTTTTGTTATATCGTCTGCTGTGAAGGAGTGCTTTTTTACATAGGCGTTTTAAACCAAAAGGTATTACATTTCATCGGTAAGAGTGGTTTTATGAATTTATTTCTTGCAACAACTGTTTAATTAATCTTGCAGCTTTTCGAGTGGTGATATGTTTATAAAATGGGTAGAAAGTCTGAGACTTGTCTGAGTCACGAATTTAAATGGTCACAGAAATAAAACAAGATTTTCTGAATGCTGGAAGTCAAATTCGCCTAAAGCCTGATGCAATTCCAAATTTAGGTCTATTTAACTAATAAAGCCGACGTTCCATCCACAAGTTTAGTTGAAACATACAAAAAAATGCTCCATTTACTTCATCGATGTCATTAGATGATATGGCAGAGCTTTCTAAGCTTAACCAGAACCATTGGTAATTTAATATTTTGTTAATACTATTTTTTTTAAATAAATATTATTTTCCCTGGCAGTCTATATTATTATTTTAGTGAATTGTCATCTAGTCAAGATACTTCTGCAAGTACCTACTGATAGCAGCACAAGGAGAAAAGTTTTTTCATACCGAACGTAGTTATAGATACATCTTAGAAAATACAGTAATTAGGTTATGCGAGTTATACACGTTACATGTATTTTGTCTCCAACCCCAACCAATGACTATATTGCTTAGCTTACATGATACATTACTTCAATATATCACCTGATAAAATTAAGAAAAAATATTCAGAATTACCGTAATAAGACGACTTTTAGTATTCACTGAAAATAAATTGCCACATGAAAAGGATTTCATGATTGTATTTGTTACTTCTGTGGTACAACAACAATTTTATAATTATGCAGGAGAACTGTTCTCTAGTTTACTAGAGCACAATATACTCGCATGAAAGTGATTTATTAATAATTCTAACGAAAAGTGTTGTTTCCGCATATATGCGTATAAGATTTTTTAATTTAGGCAAACAATATACTGAAAAAATTCAGGGACATCTAATACGAAAACAACTAAGTTAATATTATTTAATCATCAATAAATAAAATATGTAAAATCATTATTATTTGTTTATATTAGTTTATCTTAACATTTCAAAACAGAATTTTTTTTAGATATTTGCCAATTTCTGAAAAAAACCTATTAAAATAAAAAATGTTGCTCATATAATTTGAATCTTTATTTTTGGTGTTGTATTGTAAATTTGCCTCTCCCTGTTCCTATTTAAATTTCCCTAAAATTTATCTGTGTTGGCAACCATGATGTTCAAAATGGCGACCATTGTTATTAGTCGCTCTCGCAGGTTGTAAGAGCATTCTCCCCACTTTGTATCTGGCCTAAACAAGACAGAAAATCGAGAAAAGAACTAATTCAATTTGGAACAGAGACTGCAGTTAAATGAGAAGAAAATAGAGTAACAACGAAAAAGCAATGAAGAAAAATTTGAGAAATACAAACAAATGGAATAAACGTGGGAAAAGAAATGAAATTTTTTACATAAAGCAAATGAAGGAAAAGATAAATTTACAGGGCACGGCAAGAGATATTTCTGGGGAGACAACGCAATCAAAAACGAGAGAAAATTTATACAGGGTGTCCGCAAATTTCACCGACAACGTTTGACTGCATATTCACGACGATAAATAAATACGATCTACGAAAAAAAAATGTTTAGTTTCTGAGTTACAGGCCTTCAAAGTTGTCAAAAATAAAAATTATTTAATTAATAACTTCATAACCCTTTTACCGATCGCGTTAAAATTTGTGACATTTATTTGGACTATTATGACGTATTGTTTGTTAAAAACTTAGTCAAATCGATATACTGGGTGATAGTTTTCTCCGGTTACCCTTCCTTTTAGCGGCCAAAACTTTTACAGTGGTCGTATTTTTTTAAAGGGAACAACAACATTAGAAAGGTCCTTTTATTAAAAAAAAATATTGTCTCTTGAGAAAATCGCATACAGAAAGCCATTCTTGAGAAAAATTGTATTATTTGCATATGTTTCGATTTGCGTAGCAGTGTCACGGATTTAAAACTTTAAGTTAAGTAGGCGATGAAAACAATATGTTGATTGCTGTGGCTATCAGGTACTGTCGTTATTGTCGAGTTTCTTTATGATTCTCATCACTCCACACATGCAAATTATGAAGTGTCCGCAGTGTAACAAAACAATTATATGTATTTGAAATGGTGTAATTTTACATAGAACTGTTTCAAATATTGAGCAATTCGATTGTAACTTTGTTACTGTTTTTTAAAAAATAATAATTCCTCGATAGAAAATTGTCACTTGTTTTACTTTGATGTACCTACCTATTTTGATGTATGTAACAAGAAATATATTTAATGAAATATATAATCCACTTATTAAACTAAACAGTTACAAACATAATACATAATACTTAATAATACTTTGCAACTAAAAAAAATGATATTAATTGAACAAGCTTATTTAAAATTAATTTAACTACTAAATTTAGTTCACTGTAGTACAGTCACGCACAAGCGGTATTATCCGCTATGTGACTACTTTTGACCTTTTGACCTCGTTAAAACTTATTGTATTGTACCCCGCCGCTGAAGAAGCTAGTGTAGTGTTCAAATAACAGCCCGTTTTAGTCGCAGCACATGCACAATTCCACACCATCGAGTGGGTGTTCGCCACACAAACAGTACCTACTTAACAAAAAAACATTCAAATTCTCAGATAGATGTACCGTCTCCAAACCCGGAGAAACAACTTCGCTTCGTCACGGTTTACCGGCACATGCATAGTAGGTTGCCTACAATTCATGTATTTGTAGTGCATTTTAAAAATCTATTTATAATGTGACTATTTATTTGATTTAAAAAAAAGAATTTCAGATTCGTATTCAAGGGAACACGTAGGTACTATTACCCCTAGGCTAATCAACAGAGATTCTGTTTGTGACAAAAAATACTAGTAGCAAATGGACTGTGCCATCATATAAAAGACATAGTCTGTAGATATATTCTTGTACAGTGTGAATAACTTTTTATGATAAGGATTTTAACTAGTGGCGGCGCGTGAACATTGATTGAATGTGTTCTGCTTAGGGTTGTTACATTTGTTGAATTGAATTCCGGGATATTAAGTGCCCGGAGTCTCTAAATGGCGCCGCAGTCGAAAAATTTTAAAATTTTCAAGGTCACGCTCTTTCCTGGCACTTCTGAATTTCAAGGAACAATATNTAATACGCACCTTATGGTATGTATATAGTATAGTATAGTATGGTATGTATTAAGTATATTAATGAATGTTATTATATAAGAGACAGAGCACGATGCAGTTCCCTCGCTAGCTAAGATACTATTGCCCAGCGGGCTGAGTTAAGGCCTCGCACTACAGAGCGAACTGGGGAGGGAGGTGCCTGTTGTACAATATTACAGGGTGGCAAAATAAAACGGAACATGCCCCCCCCCCCCCCCGCCCCCCCCGGCTTGAAAGGACATGCTTTCATTTGAACTTACATACAAGCAATTGATTAAATTAGGGTAAAACGAGTTTATCAAAATAAAAGAAATATTAATGCACAATGCACTAACACATTGCTCTGCTTTTATTCACAACACTATCACTCACTATTAGTCATCTTCTCGAGGCAGTGGACAGATTTTGGCAAATGATCTCTTGAGAGTGCCCGAAGACGTCTTGATGGTGGCTACTCGTGTGATGTCATCTTTCCCTGGATGGGCTCCACAATTCGTCCCAAGGACCCTCTCAATGGTGGTTTGTTGTCATCTTTGATGATTACCAAATCGTTGATTCGAAGATTACTATAGTTAGACTTTTGAGGACTCTTGTTGTTCCCTAAAAAAAATTTCGCCCAATGTATATAGGGCGAAAATTTCCGAATACTTCTGAGGCGAAATTGAAAGAAGGTGTATTCGAAGGACCTCGGATTCGGACTTTGTTCAAGGATGCAACATTCATCACTACAATGAGTAGCGTTGAGAAGAATGCTTGGACTAGTTTCTAAGCTGTAGCGACAAATTTTTTAGGAAACAAGAAGAGTCGTAAATACGAAGAAATTGTATCAAAAATGATAAAAGACTTCCAAGATCTGGGATATTTGATGAACTACAAGTTGCACTTCTTTCATTAACATCTGGATTGGTTTCCTGAAAATCTTAGATCTTGGCGAAGAACAAGGCGAACGATTTCATCAGGATATGAAGGTTATAGAACAGCGATATCAAGGAAGATGGGATGAAAACANGACGAGCCGGCGAAGCAAGAAGAGCGCCAGAAGAAAGGGCCCTAGCCGGCGGGGCCCAGCCAGGACAAAAGGAGGTCCCACAAAGCGCCTACACCGGCCGCATTTGCGGTCGGGGTAGACGACGGATGGGGCCCACCTACGAAGGCTGTCCAGGCCTACACGAGATGAGGCAGGATAAAGAGGGATAATCCCCCTCGATCCCAAATCATTGAGGCCAATTTCTAGCCATGGAATAATGGCGCGTCGCTCTAGCAATAGCACTGGGATCTGTGGGCGTCGTTTAATCTAGTTTAATTCATCTATTTAGTTTTGAGCTCCGTGGACACCATAGAAAATATAGTACTAACGTTAGTATTATATTTTCTATGGTGGACACCTCCACGAGTTGGTTGGAAATCGGTCCAAAATTTCGAATTTCGCTGTTGGGTGACAGATTCAATATCCTCGGACATGGGTGCTTTTGAATCTTTCTAGGCATTACGGGAGATTATGGAAACACAGGTGAAATTTGAATGCATTAGAGCTTCTCACATGACATAACAGGGCAGTAATCTTTTAAATATGATATTCAACCTTGTAAACATCCTGTATATTACACATTACTCATTACTACAAATGAACGGTATTACTGTCTACTTGTCGTACTTGTAGTACTTGTCGTTTCGTTTTGGCTAACCCGCTGGGATATATATTTAATCTCGCTCTTAAAACCGGAACTTTTCCTAGCGTGTGGAAGGTGGCAAGTGTTTGTCCAATCCTCAAAGGCGGCGACCCTTCTTACATTAATAACTATAGGCCCATTACTTTGTTATGCAATTTTGCGAAGGTCTTCGAGATGTCGTTGTATAATCGTATGTTTCCACTTTTCAGGGGTATCATATCTCTTGAACAACATGGTTTTATAGAAAAAAGATCAACTACCACAAATCTGATGTGTTTCACACAGTTCATATGTAATGTTATTGATCAGCGTGGGCAGGTGGACGTCATATACACCGATTTCTCGAAGGCCTTCTATCGTATTGATCACGGCATACTCCTCCATAAACTCGAAGTATACGGGCTTTGTGGCAACTTTTTACAACTGTTTAGCTCATATTTGTCAAATCGTCTTCAGTATGTCACTTACAACGGTTTTAAGTCTAGTCAGTATTCTATTACTTCTGGAGTATCTCAGGGTTCCAATCTAGGTCCCCTCCTATGTTCCATCTTTGTTAATAATATTACGACTTACATTGACTGTCGCAAACTAGTTTATGCCGACGACTTAAACATCTTTTCCTCTATCTTAACTGATGATGACTGTCTTCACCTTCAAAGTCAATTGGACAAAATAGTCCTTTGGTTCGATTCAAATAATTTGCATTTAAATATCTCTAAGTGTAAAGTTGTTTCTTTTTCACGTAAACTTAAGCCCATTATATTCAATTACAAAATTAACTCGGACGTATTAGAGCGCACAAATACCATAAAAAATTTGGGAATCTATTTCGATAGTAACTTTACGTTTTCAAATCATATTCAATATCTGGTGTCCTCAACACTTAGTACGCTGGGCTTTGTGATTAGACAAGGTCGTGAATTCAGAGATAATGTTGTTTTGTTTTCATTATTTTACGCGTTTATCCGTTTCAAACTGGAATACTGTTCTCCGGCTTGGATTGTTTTTTATATTAACCAAGCCAGTTTAATTGATTCGGTGCAAAAAAAGTTTTTGAAATACCTCGCATTTCGCTCAGATGGCGTATGTCCTGCTCGTGGATGCGATTACAAAATACTACTAACACGTTTCAAACTCGACTCGTTACAGTACAGAAAGCACTTCCATAGTTTGTAAATTTTTACATGCACTAGTAAACAATAAAGTAGACTGTCCCGAGATTCTAAGTCAATTGAATTTCTTAACAGTTAGGTCGGCTTGCCGCTCTCCACTTACTTTTTATACTTCTGCTTCTAATACCAATGTGGGATTGAAGTCTCCTGTTTCTTTTATGTCACGCAAATATAACTCAATCTGTAACTCTTGTGATATATTCAACTGTAGTTTGCAACATCTGTACACAGCTTTTAGAAGTGTCAACAATTCATGATTGGTAACATAGGTAGTAGTTGCAGCTTTTTCTTTTTCTTTCTTCTTATTTTTCTTTTTCATTTGTTGTTACACTATCTTATCGGTATGTTTATTGTATTTATTCTTTACATTTTGTTCTGTTTGCTCACATGTTAAATAATATATTATATACTTTGTCCTGCAATTGGTGGTTCACTGTTGGACAAATAATTTAAAATAAATAAATAAAAATAAATAAAGGCTTCTTTCTTGAGGTCGGACAATTAATTCTAGATGTATTGCATGAGTCAAAAAACATACAAATAGAGCTACATAACACTTGGATGTCCTGCAGCCACGCCCTTTTTTGTCCTTTAGTAGGAACGGTCCAGCATAGTCTACCCCTGTGGTAAAGAATGGTGGAGTTGGGTTCAATCGGGCTTTAGGTAGATTGCCCATGATGGGAGTTATTGTCTTAGGCTTAACTCTGAAGCACCTTACGCATTCATTGATAGTTTTACGCGCTAAGTTGCGTCCTTGTATTGGCCAAAAGGTTTCGCGGATTACAGAAAGTAAAAGTTGAGGCCCGGCATGTAACATTTTCTTATGTTCTCTGATGAACAAGAGCTTTGTGAAACGACATTTATATGAGAGAACGATTGGGAATTTTTTGTTATAACTGTAATTGGCATTTGCTAGTCGGCCACCTACGCTTATTATGTTGTTTGAATCTAAGAAGGGGTTGAGTTTAAATAATTTACTTTTCCTATCTACGAGTTTCTTATTCATTAAAGCTTTGACCTCGTCAGGAAAGGTTTGACGCTGACTTATTTTTATTGCGCATACGGATGCCGTCTGAATTTCTATAAACGCCAAATCACCACGATTTCGCTCCGTTTTTGGAAGAAGATTTGATTTGAATCTTAAACACCATGCCAAAACACGTTCCAATCTAGTAAAATCTGAGAAGTTTTCGAAACTAAAATCGGGCATTTCTACACCAATTTTGTGTACTTGTACGGAACGTTTCATTTCCGGTAACTCAACCTCTGTGCCATGTGATGATTTAGACCAGGACTGATCGGACTTTGTAAGCCAATCTGGCCCATGACAGATAAATGAGAGAAGGTAATAAATTAGGTTTAATGCCGTGGGATACATGATCAATAGGATTGTCTTCGCTTGATACATGTTTCCAATCTGATGATTTTGTTTTGTCTTGTATAATTGCTACACGATTTGAGATAAATATTTGGAGTTGGTTTGGAGAGGTATTAATCCAGCCCAAGACTATCGTAGAGTCTGTCCGATAAGTGATCCTTTGTATGGACATCTCCAAAGAAGCTACGACCTTTTCCATTAAATTTACTAGAAGTAGGGCTGCGCATAATTCTAAACGGGGAGTTGTCAAAGATTTAATCGGAGCAACTTTAGACCTTGCACAAATAAGGTTGACGATTGTTTTGCTGTTTTGATCATTACATTTCAAATACACGCATGCGCCATAAGCTTGTTGCGACGCGTCCGAAAACCCGTGTAGCTCGTAGTAGGTAGGATTTTTACACGTGACTTGTCGAGATAATTTGAGTCCGTTTAACTGAGTTAACTGATTTCTAAACTCTACCCACTTTGTGTGAATATGTGCTGGTAACGCCTCGTCCCATGTAAGAGTGACTGTATTTGCTCCATTCATCTGAAAGGCTATAAGTTGATGAACTTTTATTGCAGATCTGTTAAGAAATGTGGTGGTGTTGCCATTTGGGTGAAAAATAATCTTTGTGTTAAAAAAATGAATATAGGTATTGGCTGCATAGAACAGGATTTTGAATACTGTGCAATATCGCTAAACACTAATAAACAAAAATTCATTATTATGAACTGTTACCGATCTCCGGGTGGCAATATTTCTGTATTTTTGGACAAAATAACTGATGTCTTAAACTCAATTCTACAACCCAATGTAAATTTAATAGTATGTGGGGACTTTAATATAGATTTCTATAAAAGTAACGAGTTTGGGGTTTTAAATGATATTATGTCATGTTTCAATCTTAAACCCTTAGTTAAGTGGCCTACTAGAGTGACTAGTACATCGTGCACTATTATAGATAATGTTTTTACTAATTTGACTGGTGATAACTTGTGCTGTGTATTGGATAATTACTTATCTGACCACAGAAGTGTATACGTAGAGCTGGGATTTCAGGAAGATGTATCAAAAGGCTTCTTCTCTGAAAAACGTAATTTTAGTGATAGAAATGTTGCCCAATTTGAAACAGCAATTGCATTAGAGAATTGGGGTAATCTGTATTGTATTAGTGATCTTGACGAAGCNGGTTTGAGTGAAGTTATCCACAGATTCCCATCCACAGGTGCTGACGTAGAGTCAATCTATACCGAAATATATAGTGCAAACCACAATCACATGCGTGCGGTCAGCATGTGTGTCACTCCGATTGAAACAGTTTGCAAATACTAGCTAGAAATTGTCTATCTGTCCATCATTATTTTATTAAAATAAATTATAAGACCGTAGTAAATGGAGAAAATAGTAGTTTCGTTCACACGCAGATGGAAAACTAAAAATTTATAATTTCTATAGTAATAAAGCTGCGTTGATCATATTAAGGCTATTTATTAGTTATCCAATATAAAACAACCCCACAGTGCCGAAATAGTTTGCCTGCCCGTCGGTCACCCCTAAAAAATAATTTCTGTATTTCCGTGGATGGAAAACTAAAAATATATTATTCCTACGATAGTAAAGCTGCGTTGATCATACTTGGGCTGTTTATTACTTATACCATATAAAACAACTCCACAGTGTCGAAATAGTTTGCCTGCCCGTCGGTCCCCCTTAAAAAATAATTTTTGTATTTCCGTGGATGTTTGTATTTCCGTGGATGGAAAAGTATAAATTTATAATTTCTACGATAGTAAAGCTGCGCTGATCATACTTGGGCTATTTATTACTTATACCATATAAAACTACCCCACAGTGTCGAAATAGATTGCCTGCCCGTCGGTCACCCTTAAAAAATAATTTTTGTATTTCCGTGGATGGAAAACTTAAAATTTATAATTTCTATAGTAATAAAGCTGCGTTGATCATATTAAGGCTATTTATTAGTTATCCAATATAGAACAACCCCACAGTGTCAAAATAGTTTGCCTGCCCGTCGGTCACCCTTAAAAAATAATTTTTATATTTCCGTGGACGGAACGGTAAAAATTTATAATTTCTACGATAGTAAAGCTGCGTTGATCATATTTGGGCTATTTATTACTTTTGCAACATAAAAAACCCCACAGTGTCGAAATAGTTTGCCAGCCCGTCGGTCACCCTTAAAGATAATTTTTATAATTTTGTATATGGAAAAGTGAAAATTTATAACCTCTAATTAAAATCATTCGTAATATGTTGTTCGGTGGACCGTGATCGTATGGATACCATCAATTATGGGAGTATTATCCGAGAATAGAGAACAATCTCTGGTATTATTTACAATAGTAAAAGGACAAGTGAAGAAGATAAGATTTTCGCAGATGCGTGCGTCAGCAAAAAGGAGCGAATTCTTTTCTTCACGGATGCTGTATAATGTTTTGTTTTATCAAGTTATCGACCTTTCCCATATTATTCGTTTTTGTAGAATTTGTCGTCAATCGGAGATAAACGACAGTTAACACCACCGAAAAAATTTCTCTGATGCGTAATTCATAATTTCGGTGAAATATGCATCGCAGGATATTTTAGTGCATGATATTTTGTTGTATTACAGTGAGGCCGTTTTTAATCTACCTTATCAGAAATCAAGACCAAGATATTTAAGTAACAAACAAAATTGTTTGTCTCTATGGAAATAGGTGTTCGGAAGCAGTTACTGAAAACTTGTTTTCGCCAGTCGTCGACATTACAACAATGAGTAAAACATAAACTATTAAGCCTTATTTGTAAGTGAGACACTGGGGATATTTCAATGGTATCATCAAACAAATTATTTTTTATATTTGGATTTCTGATATTGTGTATGAAAGAAGGAAAGCTACCTACCTATTCATAAAATATATATAGAGATGGAAAATAATATTGCATAAAGTATGTATGGTTACAAAAGTTAAAATGATAATAAACAAATACATAAGTATGTTTTAATTTATGACATTTCATAAAATTTGCATAAATCGCAACAATTAGAGTATCTATTTTCTGAGAGGCATCTTAGATGTATTAATCTATTACATGTGTTGCATTTAACTGTCTCGATTGCTGAATTTGAATTTCCACAGTATAAACAATTTTGTTTTACATTGTCCGAGTACTGAATAAGATATTTTCTTAAATTGTAACGATACTCTAATATATCAGTGGTACTGTCAAGTGATTGATCCAATATTAGTCTTTCAAAAAAATATATAATATATACCCCGCAATTATATTCATCGTTTTGTCTGACATGATCAATCATTTTTATTTTCCAACCCTTTGCACTCCAGATTTTGTCTTCAGGATTGCAAGTGGCATAAAAAAGACTGAGAAATAAATTAAATTGTTTTAAATATTTCTGCGTTTCTGCCTTAGTACTTCCGAATGGATTCAAGAAAATAAAATTTCTTTCAAAAGGATTTGCTACAGCTAAACAGAAATGGTTTCCATTCTGGTGGTAAGGTAAAACTAAAATTTTATTTTCTAATTTTAGCTTATGTAAAGCATGGTAAATATTTTTTGGATTAAAATTTAACAGTAGTGTCGATAAAGTTACAGTTAACAACTGCACTTCCCTTTCTCTATTTATTATGTTTAAACAGATATCAATTATAAAATTATTTAACCATGCCGTTGACGATAAGATATTGAAATCCTTACTTGTGATTTCTTTTATATCACAATCTGCGTTACTATAAAATCCAATGTAATATTTTTGTTTTAAACATTTATAATAATTTACATCATCTACTAAACCGTTGTCGAGGAATTTTAATCGTTTTGATATGATTGATGCTTTGTCATTTGTGTTTCTTATTTCATCTGCATGTTGATTGGTTTCATTCTCGTCATCTATTTTATTAGTGGATCGTGATTCATTATCATCAACACAAAATTTACATAAGAAGTTTCCAGAGAAGGACATATTTTCAGTATTTTCGATACACATTTGGTGTATCCATTTGTCACAGATATCGCAAGCCACCCATTGGGCTGTTACGTCAAGTTCACCTTCATCACAATATAAACATAAATCCTTGTCTATGACTTGATTCTTATTTAAAGTGTTTACAGAATAATTATTTAAAAATTTTTTTTAAACTAGTACCGTCAAAATTGCTAGGTCTTTTTTCTTTTTTCTTACCCCAGATTTCTTGGGATAGCATACCCATGTCTTCTTCTTTGGCATTTTTTCTGACTTGGCAACATTTTCTTTTAGGTATCTCCATAATCTGCTCCTTATAAATGAAGATTACGTACCTACGAATTTTTCTAAGAACTCTGCTGCATTTTTGGTGTATTAACTTTTGGGTTAAAATGTGTTTTACTAAACCAAACCATCTTTCTACTACACTATTGCTTAATCTTGTTTGGTTATGTAAAAGTAAACTACTCCATAAAGGTAAAATTGATAAAAACCTTTTTAAAAATAATTCATAAAATTCTACATTATAAAACTCATTTTCCTCTTCTACTTCATTTCCATAACAACCGTTCATATAATTTTCCCCTAAATCTTTAAAGAAAACGTAAAAAGGACTTAATTTTTCCGTATCTTTTAAATTATGTTCAGCAATATTCTCATAATTACAAGGAGACTCTTCTTTTAGTAATGTGGTATATCCATCTTGTTGACAACAAATTTGTAATAGATGTTTATATGAAACGCGGAAAGAATAATTTTTGTTCCGGATGTTTAATATATAATAAAAATATTTATGCCATTCAATGAACGAGGACCAATCTTTAATAGTAAAAGCAGCTGCAGTGATTTCATTCATTTGGCGGTTAGTTTTAGAATTACAGAAGTATTTATCTACTTCAGATGCCATTAGCTTGAAGGTGTGAAAGCAGCAGAGATGAATACGTATTATACTATGCGGAAAATGGCAAGATTCGTTCAACTGTCGGAATGAAATAATCAGATAATCTTTTAAATCTAGAATATTCCAAGCTATGCAAATGGCATTTATTATTGCATAGCTTAAATCTACTACTACGTTCCGAAATGGTGGCCATTTTTTCGAAATATTCATATAGAAAGATTTAAATTTTAATAACCACGAAGCAATAGACGCGGTGCCATGATTAGAAGAAACCATTTCTATCACAGGACATACTCGACTGTTGAATGGTAACTGCACTACTCCTGCATAATAATAAATTCGCTTTTCTTGATGTTCAACTTTTTCTTATAAGACTTCCTGTTGCGTCCAAAAAAATCGTATCATTTTTTACTTGTTTAATTAAATTTACTTGTTCTTTGCTGAAGACATATACGTGAAGAGGTGATCCTACAACTTGTATAAATTCTTGAACATCCCTCTTCATTAAAATTAAATCAATAAGATCGTCTTTATCTCTATCATTAAGAGCCAATCTCTCAGAACGTACCTTTCTGTACACCCAATCGGATTTTACATTATCATAACTGCCTGTTGACACAGATTTGGATGTTAATTGGTAGACGTCATTCATCCGTTTTTCTAAAGGTTTTATATATGCAATTTCGTTTCTAACCATTTTCCTTTCTAGTCCTCTTAATTGTGCAGTTCTTCTATCTACACGATTATAATCTCTTGATGAAGAATTAACGACGACCAAATGTGAGTTATCTTCTAATGAAACGTCAAATATTTCAATTATAAAACACTTACATTCAAACTGACAATAAGCATATATTTTTATAGAATCAGAAAACTTGCAGTATCTGTTATGTTTAAAATATAATGTGCAAGTGGTGTTTACACATTTTAATTTCTGGTTTATTACATATGCGTATTTGCCTGGAACCAATTTATGATTGGCACATATCACCTTAAACTCATCTGGAACTAGAAAAAATTGTCCTTATTTGAAAGTACACTTTCTGAATTCGGGCCTTTTCCAGTTATTGTCTGCCATATTTACGGTGCCTTCAGGTAATGTTGGGCATTCCTCTGATTTATTTTTGTTGTGTTTCAAAGTAATGACAGCAGCAGGTACATCCTCGAAATCCGAACTGACTTTTTTTATGCAATTTTGAAGTTAAAAATTTTCTTCGAAACTACTTTCTGAATCGCTATTATAAAAAATTGGAGAAATATCTAAATTATTTCTTCCATCTAGTATTGCAAAAGATTTATCGCTTTTATCCTCAATATATCATCTTTATTTAAAGGTTGATCTAAACAATCAATTAACTTCATCTGCGGTGCAAGACTCATATCGTTGTATAATAATAATAATAATTCGGACTGCTGTTGATTACCAGGACGTTCATCAACAGGTATAAACGAATGGTTTTGAATTTTTTTTTAAATAGGTACCTATATAATCTTTTTCTATTTTTTATACAGTTTTTAACTTTGAGAATACATAACTGACCATAAGCCTTTTTTTCGTTGTAACAAGATTCGAATAAATTTATATTTAAATTTTTCGATGTTATCAAGTCAGAATTTTTTTTTAAAATAGTATGACTTTTTTTTATTTAGTTTTGGTTCAGAGTCTAAAGAAGTAGTCTTGAAGTTTATTAATTGGTTTATATTGCCAGTATTTCTTTGAAGTACTTTTAATATTAAATAGCGATGTTTATTATCACTAAAATTATACAAAGATAAAGCAACTTTTTCAATTAAAGTACTATTTACTTGTAGATATTTTAATTGCTCTATGGTAATATTCGGATAATTATCATTGATATACGTTGCCAGCTTTTTAACTGGCACAGACTGCGGTCTCATTTTAAGTATATGTTCTAATCCTTTTATATTTTTTTATAATGCAACTAATATATATGTATTAAATAAGCAATTAACACAGTTTCCCAATAACAGAGAAGTTTGAAGTATGACAAATAATAAAAGAAAACAAAATTCTGTTTATATTAAACTAATAATTATTAACGAAAATATATATATATTTATGTCGTAAACACGTTCAACAACAAAATAATAATTCGTCAAATATCTGAACTTTATTATAATATGAAAATAAAGAGGGACTCTTAAAAAACAAATAAAAAGAAATAGCAATAAAATATAATACAGATAACTAGATGACCATGTAATAGTTTAATTACTATTACGGGTATCTAATTCTTATCAACTAAATCTAATGAATTCCACAGACAAATGTCCGTAATAAAAATGCTTAATAAATAAAAACTGAAATTGAAAGTAATTAAAACCAAATATTAATAAAAGTATAAGATGCAAAATGTTATCGAAACAGCGACGCGCACAAAGAACGAGCGTAAGCCAATACCAAGTACCAGTGTAATTAGTGTGTGCCCAGCCCGTGCTCCGCTTTCCGAAGTAAACCATTCTTATATTTATCCCCTCACAGGTTTATAACTTTTTTCTTTTGTAAATTTATTAAAAAAGTTTTATAGAAAAGTTATTCCTTTAAGTTTAAATGTTATTTCGTGAGGTATAATTTCTTGATATTTTAAATTTTTTGAAAAAGTAAATACGGGCAGTTGTCAATTGGTCCTATATCAATTAAGAAATGAAAATATTCGTAATTTCTGACAAATATTTAAAAAATATTTCTATATTAACTGTAGTGTGTACAAGAACTAATTATTGTTTCAAGTATTTTCAGGTATAGATGTAGTAGAATTTCTAAATGAAATAAAATGTTATTTTAGATAATTCAAATATGATTTTTTTCTAATTTCTTTCCGGTTGCATTTAAAAATATATATTATTTTTTACAATTTATATAGATTCTGTATGTCCAATTTTCATTAAAAACCTCGTTAAAAACTAAATCAATAAATTATCTTAAATCAAATTTTAATGCATTTCGAAAATTTAAAACGGAAACATGAAAAATGGTGAAACAGTAACTGGATGGTGTTATGCAATAATGGGTTAACCTACATTTTATAAAAATGAGTTTTTATTATATAAAAAGCTATTCAATATCAAGCAAAACTGACTGAAACCTCCAAACAATATTTTAGATCCTAAACAATTTTGCTTAATATTGAGTTGCTCTTTACTTATCGAAAACTACACTTAAACTCATTGTAATAAAATGTGGGTTTACTCATTATTGCATAACACCATCCAATTAGTTTTTGTATAAGCTGCAGTTAATATAAAAACATTTTTCAAATATTTGTGTCAAAAATTACGGATTTTTCTTTTCTTTATAAATATAACAACAAATTCAAAGAAATACTGGCAATATAAATCAATTCATAAATTTTAGGACTATTTTCACAGATCCCGACTTAAAAATATGTAAACACAAGTCGAATACTACTGAAAAAAAAAATCTAATTTGATTAAACTCAGAACAACGAAGGAAAGGCTTATGGTCAGTTGTGTAAACTTTTTAAAATTAAAAAGTGTATAAAACTATAAAAGTTATACACCTATTTTAGACATATTTTTAGACATTATATTGGAATGTTTGTTCAGCAAAATTCTGAATCCAAATTATTTCACGAGAAGAATATGGTTCTGATACCGCTAGTCGACATTAACTGGTTCTTTGGAACACTTTTAAATAATAACGATAACGATATGCTAATATGAAATATAGATATACATAATCTCTCAAAATTACATAAAAAAGTCAGTTCGGATTTCGAGAAAGTTCCTGCTGCTATCATTAAACACGTTAATTCTTCATTAAGAGATTAAGAACTGCGCAATTAAGAGGATTGAAAAAACAAATGGTTCGAAATAAAGTAGCATATGTAAAACTTTTAGAAAAAATGATAAATGACAGTTACCAGTTAAGTTCAATTCCATGTTGACATGCACTTCTGATGTAAAATCCGATTGGCTATACAGAAAGGTACGTTCCGAGAGACTGGTTTTTAACAATTGAGATAAAGACGACTTTATTGATCTAAATAACAAGTCAATTTGATGAAAAAATGATTTAATTTTTTTTGGACGCACCATAAAGTTTTATAAGAAAAGTCGAAAAAGAATAAAAACGAATTTATTATTATGCAGGGGTAGTATTGAACATATATCTAACAAATGGCAATAAATGTGATCAACGCAGCTTTACTACCGTAGAAATAATAAATTTTTACTTTTCCATCCACGGAAATACAGAAATTATTTTTTAGGGGTGACCGACGGGCAGGCAAACTATTTCGACACTGTGGGGTTGTTCTATATCGGATAACTAATAAATAGCCTTAATATAATCAACGCAGCTTTATTACTATAGAAATTATAGATTTTTAGTTTTCCATCCACGGAATTACAAAAATTATTTTTTAAGGGTGACCGACGGGCAGGCAAACTATTTCGACACTGTGGGGTTGTTTTATATTGCAAAAGTAATAATTAGCCCAAGTATGATCAACGCAGCTTTACTATCGTAGAAATTATAAATTTTTACTTTTCCATCCACGGAAATACAAAAATTATTTTTTAAGGGTGACCGACGGGCAGGCAAACTATTTCGACACTGTGGGGTTGTTTTATATGGTATAAGTAATAAATAGCCCAAGTATGATCAACGCAGCTTTACTACCGTAGAAATTATAAATTTTTACTTTTCCATCCACGGAAATACAAAAATTATTTTTTAAGGGTGACCGACGGGCAGGTAAACTATTTCGACACTGTGGGGTTGTTTTATATGGTATAAGTAATAAATAGCCCAAGTATGATCAGCGCAGCTTTACTATCGTAGAAATTATAAATTTTACTTTTCGATCCACAGAAATACAAACATTATTTTTTAAGGGTGACCGACGGGCAGGCAAACTATTTCGACACTGTGGGGTTGTTTTATATGGTATAAGTAATAAATAGCCCAAGTATGATCAACGCAGCTTTACTACCGTAGAAATTATAAATTTTTACCGTTCCGTCCACGGAAATATAAAAATTATTTTATATTTGTGACCGACGGGCAGGCAAACTATTTCGACACTGTGGGGTTGTTTTATATTGCAAAAGTAATAAATAGCCCAAGTATGAACAACGCAGCTTTACTACCGTAGAAATTATAAATTTTTACCG
>NW_019416902.1:22790-35638 GCF_000390285.2 Anoplophora glabripennis | reverse complement strand
CAGGCAAACTATTTCGGCACTGTGGGGTTGTTTTATATTGGATAACTAATAAATAGCCTTAATTTGATCAACGCAGCTTTATTACTATAGAAATTATAAATTTTTAGTTTTCCATCTGCGTGTGAACGAAACTACTATTTTCTCCATTTGCTACGGTCTTATAATTTATTTTAATAAAATAATGATGGACAGATAGACAATTTCTAGCTAGTATTTACAAACTGGAGTGACACACATGCTGACCGCACACATGTGATTGTGGTTTGCACTATATATTTCGGTATAGATTGACTCTACGTCAACACCTGTGGATGGGAATCTGTGGATAACTTCACTCAAACACGTTTGGTTGTGGTGCTAGTTTCTTTGATCACCCCGTGGTGAGGCATATAATAAGCTATTTTAGAGTCATCGCTAGTCACCTTTACCATGTGGCCTAAAGATATGTATTACGAAATAAATTTGCAATACTGAAGCTTGTACTTTGGGTTTTTATCGAATTT
This sequence comes from Anoplophora glabripennis, assembly GCF_000390285.2. NCBI lineage: Eukaryota > Metazoa > Arthropoda > Insecta > Coleoptera > Cerambycidae > Anoplophora > Anoplophora glabripennis. Next base: position 35,135 of record NW_019416902.1, on the reverse strand, counting down.
TCTTTCTAACGATAGCAAACGATTTCAAACGAGTCACCGAGTTTGTCTGGACTATCCTTTAAAGATATAGTAACTGTAAATCTACCATCGGAATTTCTTGTCGTGTTCTGTAAAAAGTGAGATTCGCAGTCCCTTTTCTTTTGCGACAAGGCCTTTTTTTGCGCGACTTCTTCGACTTTCCAAAACCGCTCGAGTTGGTTGCTTATTTGAAGTTCGCTAGTAAAGTTACACTCTATTGTTTGAACATGCGAATACAGTATGTGACCAGAAACTATCCAGCCAAATCGAGTTTTTTGCAGAAACGGACCGTTTGGGCCCAATTCTATTTGCCCTACACACATGCGTTGCCAAAAACAACCTGCACCAAACAATAAGTCAATTTTGTTCGGAATATTAAAGGCGAGATCAACTAATTTAATATTCTGCGGAATATTAAAGGTTTTTTGAAATTTGGCAGAGCGTTTGTAATCTGAGGGACAACAAGACACGACAATTGAGTTTTAAAATTGTTATATTATTCGGTAATGAAACTTAGACTTAGATCCTGCGTCTAAGAGTACCCTAGCCATATGTACTTTATTGTCTTTGTCATAAATTTGTATTTGTGCCGTGGATAACAGAACTTGCGAATCGTGAATGTTTTGTGACGACAGAGATACCGTTTGCTGTTGCACTTCAGTTTCCGAACTGACTTGTGCTGCGTTTTGTGTCGCTCGCTGCTTACCGATATGTAGCAGAATGTTATGTCGCGGCTTGCACCCACCGGAACGACATTCGCTTACAGTGTGACCTAACCTGAAAAATTTATGCAAGCTTTGGTAACGACTAGTTATATGATCAAGGTATCCCAACGCTGGGTAGGCTCGTTTAACGTCTGCAATGCTCTCAAATGCTTTGTAATGTTATCTATCATATTGCGCAAGAAACTTGGTGATTCATCACGGATGTGTTCTAGATTGAATAGGACCTTTACATGATTATTTATCAATATTCTAGAGTTATTATAACGATCGCATACAAGGTTCCATGCTACTTCATAGTTATCGGTGGAAAATTCCAATGATTGAATTATTTGTGAGGCGTTACCCTCCAATGAAGCTCGCAAGTAGTGAAACGTTTGTATGTAGCTAATTTCGGGATTGTTATGTATGAGCGAATTGAAAGTATCTCTAAACTCGAGCCACTCATCATAATTACCGTTATATTTTTTCAATTGAATTGTCGGCAATTTAACATTTTGATTTTTGTGCAAAGACGCTATGCTTTTATTGTTTATGTCCCTGTTAGTTGACTGTGAGGCTGAGGTACTTTTGAACAATATATGTTTGGCTTTGCATATAATCGCGAAGAAGGTCGATTCAAATGTTTCTCGTTCTATATATTGCTGCTCTAGATTGTCGCAGATAGTGTCGATTTGACTCTGTATGTCGTCAAATTTATCTATGTACCCTTGCGCACGTTCGAATCTTTGCTCTAATTCTACTACAACGTGTTGATCGTTAACAATACCGTCTTTCTAAATTTGAAACAAACTTGGTAAATATCGTGATTTTCGTTTTAATAGAGGCTCTTTGTCTGATCAGGTTATCTAATTCAGTCATTTTTAAACGTTATTTGTTTGTCTAACTGTAGTAAATACTATGAAACACAAATATTAATTGAGTAAATACGTAAATTACGATTCTCACACAGTTGAACAATGTATATTTGTTAGGGATAGGAAATAATGAACGAGCTTACGTGAGAGAGCACGCTGCTTGGCTTGATCTTCGATGAATCGGTAAACACTGCGGACACCTGCTATTTTTCGTGACGGCGGGTCCCGGCTTTGATGTTGATGGGATTGCAGAAAGAAGTCGGTTCGAAGATCCAAAATTATGTTGATGCTTTAAACTTTAGTGGACTGTATTTTTTAATTGTTTTCGGCTGGTTCCTTTTGCAGGGAAATAATACGCACCTTGTGGTATGTATTAAGTATATTAACGAATGTTATTATATAAGAGACAGAGCACGATGCAGCTCCCTCGCTAGCTAAGATTAGTGATGGGAGATTTCGAGTGAAAAATCGAGTGGTACTCGATTATTGAGATCACTCGAGATATCTCGAGATGTTTACTCCCACCACTCGAGTGATTATTACCCTACGGTTGCACCCCAAAATGTTAGTGCATACTGCAAATAGTCACTGATTGCGTAACCTTTTTTTAGAATAAAACGAAAAANGTTTTTTTATGGAATATACAAGTCTCTCTTCTAATTGCAGTCAATATTTAAATACTGCATACAATTTATCCTCTCTTTATAATTTATCTAGTGAGTGTTGGTTTTTTATGACATTATTTCTGTAACGAAATTGAAATGGTTATGAAATGAAATTTAAATTATTTGAACTTTTGGGGTTTTGTAACTTCAATATTAAATCTTATTTAAAGTGAAACAGCTAATTTCTTTGCAGCCATAATAGTCACATTTGGTCAGATGAAACACACTACTACCCGCACACTACTCGTCGGTGGTATAGCTTTCAGAGGAGATTCGGTGTCAATGTCAATGGCGATCGTTTAATTGGGCCGCATTTTCTACCTGAACATCTGAATGGGCCGCGTTACTAATTTTTAGTAGAATTGTTTGAAAACCTTCCCCTTCGGGCTTACAGCAAATGTTGTTAAAATATTAAAATTATGATGCTAATAAAAACTGATTTTTGGCAAGGCATGCTCAGACCTCGAGGTTCTTGCTGGGCAACAATAACAATTTAATATGTTGATTGCATAAATAAAAAATAATTTATAGCATTTTAAATTATTATTGGTTGACGTGAGCAAAACCGTTTATTTATTGTCTTTATATGAGCGAAAATATATAAATATGGCAACGTTGCATCTAGGGCGCGTTGTTCATAGGTTCATATCGTAGCCGTGCATAATATTGTGACGTCAGCCGGTCAGTAACAGCCTGAAAAGGGGGTTAAATAATGATTTGAAAATATTTTTTTTCAGCTTAAATATGCATTTAATTTTTTTTTTAATCACGCCATCGTATTATACTCATTTTTCTCTATCTGCTCTTAAAATTAATGACATTATGACTGAATCACCCTGTATATATATTTTTACTAGACAAATAAAATAAACAGAAACATTAATTCTTTGAAATTCATAAAGATTTAAAATAAAATAACAAAAAATATACTATGACTACAAATTATGATTTAAAAAAACAATTTGAGATAATTTAGTCGTAGTCAGACGGTTTCTTCTTTCTGTCATAACCTGGCCAGACTTTGAAAAAATTCGTTCACAAGGTACAGAAGTGCCTAGAATGCACAAACTCTTAATTGCTAATTCACAAAGGCGGGGATACACATGTTTTCTGTCCTGCCACCATTTTAACGGATCTTTCAGTCTTGGCAATAGAGGTTTTTGTAGGTATTTGTCAACTTCAATGATGGCTGCTGCTAGTCGACTGGTGCCTGCACCTGCAGTCAATTTTGCTGCTTCTGAATCAAATGCATCCCAAAGAAGAGAGCAGGTTTGATGGGTGGCTTATGTTACAGCAACGTTGACGGATTGTTGAATGTTAATCGCTGACACTTTACCCTTCAATTTTTGAATCGCGGATCTTATATGGTACACTGAACTGAAAGGTCATTGTCTTCAACATCCTTAAATCGCTCGGACATATCTTTTCGAATGTATGAAATAACTGATTGAAGATCTGCTGGAATTTCTGGTGGTGGCTGTAAACTTAGTGAAAACATTTGTTTATTAATAGCTTTGACGAAGACTATAACTTTGGATCGTGTCACTGTTATTTCTTCCGTTACCAACTGAAATATTTTCAAAATCTCTATTAATTTTTCTATAATTTTTCATTCCGTTTGATTAATAGTTGGCAAGTTAGTATCTAACAAAGCAATAGTGGCAACTATGGTATCTTTAGTTTCAAAGCACCTAGATAACATTTCCAAAGTCGAGTTCCACCTCGTAGCTACATCTTGTTTGAGTTTTAATTGTGCTAAACCCATTTGTTCCTGTGTAGTATGTAATTTAGCAAGTGCATGCGGACTTCGCTTGAAATGTTCCACAATAGATTTAATGTTCGATATAATAGCGTATCTTCTTTAATGGCCCTCTGTACAGCCAGATTAAGTGGATGTGCGAAACAAGACAAATGACGCCACTGACACTGCCGAATCGCTGCAACAATATTATTGTGCGTTATCACTAATACAAGCAGCGATTTTGTTCTCCAGGCCCCATTTCCTAGTAATTTCTTGTAAGCGAGTTGCCAAATTGTTAGCAGTATGTCGTTGGTCAAATTCTATGCTTTCCAATAAAACAGAATCAAGTTTAAACTCGGCGTCTATGAAATGGGAAGTAACTGCCATAAAACTTTGGTTGTTGATTGATGTCCAACAATCTGTGGTGAGGCACACAGCTTGAGCATTCTTTAGTTTATTAAAAACTTGTTCTTCTGTCTTTGTATACAGTTGTGGTAAGAGACTTGTGGAAACAGTTTTCCTTGAAGGTAATTTATACTGTGGATTAAGCATTGAAACGAACTTCTTAAACTCTTTGTCTTCTACTAAAGAAAATGGTTGATATTCTTTTACAATTAGTTTTATTAATTGTTCATCAATTTCTTTCCATTTCAATGCTGTCAATTGTTTGGAAACTCGAATGTAATTCGAAAGTTTTTCCTGGACTATGACACCACCCGCTTCATTTTTTTTCTCTTCCGAGTGGAATCAGAATTACTCGCATCAGAGATTTCGGGTGAATTAATTTCTGATTTTGATGTCGATGGGTTAGAAGAAATTGATTCAGTATATGTTCCTGATGTGATTGGGGTTTCATTTTGGACTGAGTTATCTCTATTAATCGTAACAGTTGGGTGTTTAGCTTTAAAATGTCTTGATAAGTTTCCGAATGATCCAGCAGCAAAACTTAAATTGTGTGAACAGTATAAACACTTTGCTTTTTTGTCAGTTTCTGTTTCCCGAAAATGGTTCCACATCGCACTTTTTCGACGAGAGGTCATAGTGAATTAGAGTATCTATCGGTCTCTACTCTACAGAATTTTACACACGACTGAACTATTTGCTCAAAATTAAGACTTATGTTTTATTTATTTTTGTAAGGAAGGGGTAGTATATAGAAGGGGTAGTAAGTATATAACATTCAAATATTTTTTTATAGTGTACCCGAATAGGTAAGTCAAAGGTCGGAAATTGTTTGATACAGCACCGTTAGTATGTGCATACAAAATAAATTAAATATTGGAAAAATAAAATCTCTCGCCGGCTACTGCACGTGGCACGATATCGGCTTCGACAAAAACAAACCATTGCCGCTGCCGCTGTCAGGTGTCGATGCTGAGCTGAGCAGCTCATTCGTGGTGGGGAAGATAGGTAGTAAAATTGAGTCAAGGCAAAAGAAGTAGGCCTGGCGCTACAGAGCAGACTGGGGAGGGAGGTGCCTATTGTACAATATTACAGGGAGGCAAAATAAAACGGAACAACGTGGAACAGTATCCACATAAATATTAATTATTATGTTAATGAATACATTTACATGGTTTGTTTATTAATTTTATTCTGAAATTTCTCAAACTGATAGGTACGTTAAAATCATTCGCTCAATTGCCTTCATAGTACAATACGTTCTGTTCATTATTAATTACTTTTCATTCTGTGGAAGATCGAGATTATTCTTCTGCTACACAACAGTTTATAATAAAATTGTTTGAACATACTTACAACATAAATTAAAGTCACATGTGTATAAAACATATTTGTAAATAATTCAATGCCCCAATTGCAGGTGCATGAATGGTATAAAGCACTGAGAGTCTTTACTGGTAAACTATTTATCTCATTCAAGAAGATTTTATCCTGGCTCCAATAGTCACAGACAAAATTACCTGTACCTTCTAGTATAAGTTTTGTCTGTGTACAAATATATTCACGTACAATTTAAATCAACTAACAATGTAGTTGCTGCTGTCATCATCTGATCTGTACTTATATATATAATTTCTTGAACATATAAAAAATTCTTGAAAATTATTTATTTTNAATATGGGAAAAAAAAAATCTCTCGCCGGCTACTGCACGTGGCACGATATCGGCTTCGACAAAAACAAACCATTGCCGCTGCCGCTGTCAGGTGTCGATGCTGAGCTGAGCAGCTCATTCGTGGTGGGGAAGATAGGTAGTAAAATTGAGTCAAGGCAAAAGAAGTAGGCCTGGCGCTACAGAGCGGACTGGGGAGGGAGGTGCCTATTGTACAATATTACAGGGTGGCAAAATAAAACGGAACAACGTGGAACAGTATCCACATAAATATTAATTATTATGTTAATGAATACATTTACATGGTTTGTTTATTAATTTTATTCTGAAATTTCTCAAACTGATAGGTACGTTAAAATCATTCGCTCAATTGCCTTCATAGTACAATACGTTCTGTTAATTATTAATTACTTTTCATTCTGTGGAAGATCGAGATTATTCTTCTGCTACACAACAGTTTATAATAAAATTGTTTGAACATACAACATAAATTAAAGTCACATGTGTATAAAACATCATATTTGTAAATAATTCAATGCCCCAATTGCAGGTGCATGAATGGTATAAAGCACTGAGAGTCTTTACTGGTAAACTATTTATCTCATTCAAGAAGATTTTATCCTGGCTCCAATAGTCACAGACAAAATTACCTGTACCTTCTAGTATAAGTTTTATCTGTGTACAAATATATTCACGTACAATTTAAATCAACTAACAATGTAGTTGCTGCTGTCATCATCTGATCTGTACTTAAATATATAATTTCTTGAACATATAAAAAATTCTTAAAAATTATTTATTTTCTGGGAAACTGGTCAAAATAAACACTTAGTTTATAAAACTATTTTTCATTTATACATTGTTTATTACGATTGTTTCGGATTTTTATCCCATCTTCACAAGCAGATTATACAAATTTTCTTATACAATTGTTAAAATCCAAAAATGTTACTTCTATTAAACAAAAACATTATTAAATACACTGTAAAACTTACATTGGTCAACAATATTGTTTAAAATCTTTAAACATATTATTTAGGACATAATAAATAATTTTCAAGCATCTGGTTGTACTAAAACACAAATTATTTTAGTAATGGAATGCTACATGTTTTTTGGAATATGATGTGGTGCGCGTTAACTTTGTTGCCATTAGAGAACCATTTTAAACACACACACAAACAAAATTATTTATTCCGCTGGTGAGATTCTCGCCGCTCTCAGAAATAGAATATGCCGTGGTAAATGTTCCGTTACCCTCCAGATGTTTTTAATTAGATGAAAACCACCCCTGAAACCTAAATAGCAGGCAAATCTCTGCACTGATAAGTTTCCTGTTAGCTACAGCCCTAGAACGAGTTTATGCATCTATTCATAGGGGACATTTTATATTTTGGGTATTCAAAGAATTAGTCAACTTTTGCAACCCTTCAGCTTCAGTGAACACCAGAGAGTATTCCTACAACTTAGAAATTAGCTAAAACTTCGATGGATGTAAGTCACTAACTCAAACCACAAATTTACATACTGGAGACAGTCCACATAGCACAGAAGTGAGTGACGCCAACCGCCACAAAAATTGTATACAGTACGATTCACCCACCTAAACCCACTAAATGCATATCCTGGACATTCGAAGACAAAATCTTGTCTTGTAACGAAAATAAAATCAGTCTTGTAAGCCTACAGTTTTTAGTGGGTACCAGAAACCCTCTCCTTTTCGAAATTTCATAATCTTCTAAAACAGCATCATGGTAACATGAAATCTTTAAACGTTGTTGGTAGTCAAAAAAATTAATACACTAGTGTTTAGACTTTTTCTTTCCTTTTGTATAGGGAACGATTTATGCGAACGATTTCCGTTTTCCTTTCATACGTACATCTTTTTTTCACAGATTGCTATTGGATAGCAACCTGTCATTATATCTACTCAATATCATGAAAATATGATTGATATATGATATGATGATTGATATATTATGATGCTATTGGTGGTTAAAAAGAAATATACGTATAAAAAGACAAAAGAAATCCGTTACATAGATGATTCGAAGGATAAAGGGTCAGATAATAATACGAAAATGAATAATTGAAAACCTATTTTTATTCATTCTAGGCCTTTAAGTGTAGTTTTATAAGTGAGTAGGTTTTATCGACATACAACAGGTTTCATGATTTCTGATAAATGTATTCTAGAATCCCACTAAACTTAAATCTGTAACAGATCGTGGGGGTTTTCGGTACCGACAAAAATTACAGAACTAATTTTGTCTTTTGTGATTAGGTGAGTGGATCGTATGGTGTGTAGTGTGTGTGGGTTCATGGCATATTAAATAATCTCGCTTTACTCGCATGTCTACTGGGTGCGTGAATCTTTCTGTCTCGACAGTAAATTTATTATTAAGGATTTAGAATTTTAGTTGATCTCTGTGTTCTAGGGTGTGGTTTTCTGTTCACTCGAAGATGAAACCGGTGTGAAACAGCAACTGATGATAGCTGCCAAATTTTATGAACTTACTCGAACGGACATAGACGTGTACGTATCAAGAGGTGCGAGAGATACGAGCATTGCGCAAGCGCATAATTTTCTTATCCATTTGGCGATCTCGTTGATCGTGCTATACACTGTCCCGGTACTTGATACAAAAAAGTCGAGTACAAATAGCTGAGGTGAAAACTATATCAGTTCTGCATATAATTTTTTTTCGTAAAGGCCTTCGTTAACAAGTTACGGGCCATCAAAAGTGAAAATTAAAAAGTTGTTTTTATTTACAGTCTCTAAACTATTAACTTCAGCATGACGCAAATTTGGTGATCGATGTCATATGCATACAGCTTGTTTTTGATGTTGTAACTCAGAATTTGTGCGTATACAACGATTGCAATCTGCCTGTATCAAAAATAAGTTCTCTGAAGAATTTGCCAAGAGGTTCAATTCGGTAAAATTAATAGTTTAGGAAATATTTATGATTTTATGCCACAGTGCACATCGAGCGGCGCCTCCACCATTTTATTATTACGTTAGAACCGTACATGTTTTTAAAATAAGAGCCTAGGAACTTTCTGTCCGCTAATAAAATTTTCACTAACAAAATTTGACAAATACACTCTACACATAACACAAAACAAGTATAAGGACAATGGACAAGGACAATGAATAAGGACAATGAATAAGGACAGTGGACAAGGACAGTGGACAAGGACAGTGGACAAGGACACTGGACAAGAACAATGGACAATGGACAAGGACACTGGACAATGACACTGGGCAAGGACAATGGGCAATGGACACGGACAATGGACAAGGACATTGGACAAGAACATTCGACAAGGACAATGGACAAGGACATTAGACAAGAACATTGGACAAGGACAATGGACAAAGGACTAGGATAATGGGCAGCGAACAAGGACAACAATGGACAATGGACAAGGACACTTTACAAGGACATTGGATAAGGATAATTGACAAGGACAATGGACAAAGGCAATGGACAAGGACACTGGATAATACCACTGGACAAGGACACTGGACAAAGACAATGGACAAGAAAAATGGACAAGGATAATAGACAAGGACAATGGACAAGGACAATTGACAAGGACAATGGACAAAGACAATGGACAAAGACAATGTACAAGGACACTGGACAAAGACACTGGACAAGGTCACTTGACAAGGACAATGGACAAGGACAATGGACAAGGACAATGGACAAGGACATTGGACAAGGACAATGGACAAGGACAATGGACAAAGACACTGAACAATGACACTGGACAAGGTCAATGGACAAGGACAATGGACAGGAACAATGGATCAGGACAATTGACAATGGACAAGGAAAATTGACAATGGATATTCTCTAACGCCTCAGAAATTGGCATACTAAGCGAGAAAGTGCTCCGGATTGTAGTTTGGGAGATACCGATTTTCTTTGAAATTTTCAATAGTTTTTCTTCAATTTCACACCCTAGAACCCATTGGAAGTCATTTAAATTTTAATGGGATGTTCTCTGACCTCGCAGCAGTTAGCATACTAAGCGAAAAAGTGCTCTGGATTTTAGGTTTTGGAGATGCCGAATTGAAATTTCCAATGGTTTTCCTTCAATGTTGGACAAGGCCAATGGACAAGGACAATGGATAAGGTCAATGGATAATGGAGAAGGCCAATGGACAATGGACAAGAACATTGAACAGGGACATTGGACAAGAACAATGGATAATGGACAAGGACAATGGACAAGGCGAATGGACAATGGGCAATGGACAAGGACAATGGACAAGGCATAAGGACATTGAACAGGGAGAATGGACAAGGACAATGGACGAGGACAATGGACAATGGGCAAGAACAATGGACGGGGACAATGGACAATGGGCAAGAACAATGGACAAGGACAATGGACAAGGACAATGGACAAGAACACTGGACGGACATGGACAATGGACAAGAACAATGGACAATGACACTGGACGGACAAGGACACTGAAGAAGGATACTGGACAAGCACAATGGATAAGGTCGATGGACAATGGACAGGGACAATGGACAGGAACAATGGACAAGGACAATGGACAATTGACAGTGGACAAGGACAATGGACAAGGACAATGGACAAGAACATTGGTAATGGATATTCTCTAACGCCTCAGAAATTGGCATACTAAGCGAAAAAGTGATCTGGGTTGTAGTTTGGGAAATACTGAATTTTCTTTGAAATTTCCAATAGTTTTCCTTCAATTTCACCCCCCTGGAACCTACTGCAAGTCATTCTTATTTTACATTTACTATTCTAGATCGGGATGAAGTACATATGTATGTCTGATATTAACTTATTCAGTTAAATTATCATTTCAATTGGAAGTTAAAACGTTTGTGACACAGAAATAGATAAATTTTGCATTGTGGATTCTTATTTTTCTGAGATTTCTAAAGATTTATTAAGGATAGAATACTCTTTTTTTAAATTTCAACAAAATTTTAATAAAACTTTAGAGACATGAATTGACAACAATAATTGTGCAAGTAGATGCTATCTACTGTAACTGCTTATGTTAAATTAACTAGAAATAACATTTTATTATACTAAGTAAGAACAAGCATTAATATGATTTAATAAATTATTTGTGTCCTTTGAAAAAAATAAATATATACGATTGTGCATCAAATGAGACATCAATAAACAAAGACAACATTAAGCAAAACGCCGCTCTTTGCTGATGTCCACCTGTCTCCTAATCTTTTGAAAAGTCGTTTCTTATTTTTTTTTTAAAGTACATATTCTTTCCAAATAATTCGAAATTATCGTGTATAATGATTTGACATTGTATTATTATTTTGACGAGAAGAAAATAATTACAGATATTTCATAATATGCTGCTAAGTAGCTTTCTTACTTCTCTTCATATTTTATAATGTTCTATACATATATTGAACTATTGCCTAACGTCTTCATTTGTAATGTCTCGTTTTCCGTCATGGACCATAAAGTTTGTTTAGCTTTATTACTGTTTGCCCTGATTTCGATGGCATAGGTTCAATAATGGACGTATGTGCTGAAGGATATTCTTGTTTTTAATTCGACTATAAGATCTCGTAACACAAGATTCAGATCGAATACGAAGTCAAGTCAAGTCAAGTCAAGTACAAAAATATGTTTGTAACAAGTTTTAGCGAAATCTTTACCATCATAGCAAAATACAGTTGCGAATTACGTAGATATAGCATGTGACGTTGAATTTACCTATACAGGGTGATTCAGAACTTATCCAAAAAAAAAAATTCTGGATGTACAGGGGACCCTTACAAATACAATTTTGTAAAGAAAAAATCAAAAAGGGCAGTTCGAAATTGATTTAAAAATACACTTCTGCACGGCACTGGAAACTGGTCCACTGCAAACTCTGACCTCACACAATGCGACCAACATGGCGGCAGTGTGTTAAAAACGCAAGGAAAGAAATATGTAAATAGAATTTTATCGCACCTATTTTATATCGGCAAATTCAAATGCTTTTGCCTTTACCTATTAATTAATAAAATTAATTTGTGTTTTTAAATAATAAAATCATTTGACATACCCGATGCTGCAACAGCACTTGTTCAAAATTTTATCCACTCACGTGTAAACACATTTGGGTCCGTCTTACTCACTTTCTACGAACTAACACAAATGATGTCTTGCTTCACCATAACACAAATACTTCACCATAATACAAATGTTGTCTTGCTTCACCATAAATTAAAACGATATCCATCAACTCT
>NW_019416902.1:0-22588 GCF_000390285.2 Anoplophora glabripennis | reverse complement strand
ACCATGTGATCCTGAAATTTCACAATCTAAAATTTTATTTGATATTTGAATCTTATTATTGATAGAATCTTCCACGTATCCTTCGGCCACGGTGGAAGATTTCCATCCCCCGTGTCTCTTCAAACTACATATATCACCCCCAGCATTAGCAAGAAGTGTGGCCGAGGTTCTCCGAAAACAGTGACCTGTGTAAGCATCAGAATTTGGTAATTTTAAGTATTTTGCTATTAAGCTGGGCATCCCTCCAATAGAATTTATTCCAACAACTTGGTTAATGCATCTCTTATTTTGATACTTCAAAAACAATCGGCGACTGCTAGCATAACTTGGACGAAGAGCCACGTATTTTCGGTAAATATCGATATAATCTAGATTCGAAACCGTAAAAATTCGTTGTATGTTCGTTTTTGTATCCGGTACTTTCACAATCAAGATGGAACCTTTATCTTCTATGTCATCGACACTCATTTTAGTGAGTTCTTCACGGCGGCAAGCACCAGAAATACCCAATATTAAAACAACCTAAAAGGATATCGATATTTAGTAGGAATTTAAAATATATATAAAACAATGATTAAAAATATACCTTAGCCATCAAATATATTTCATCATCTGCCTCTCTTATGATGAATACCTTGGATTTCTTAGGGTTCTGTCCAACTGACATTTTTTTCAAATATGGAACCAACTTGGTAAATTTTTTAATATCTACGTTTAGCATTAAGTAATGGCTCCTTAGCATTAAGTGTTGATTTTAGCATAGAATATACTGCCCATAATGTGGAAGGCTTCACTTTCTTGGATCTTTCTGCAAAATATGCTAACGGCACATTTTCGGATGCTTTTCTTGCTTTATTTATTTCACACCACTCCTGCAGAAATTGCAGATATGCATTTTCATATTGGCGCTTCGATTTTTCCGGTAAAAGATTTGAAGTTACCAAATTGGTCGCATCTGCCAAATTAGGTGATACTTAGTTCATCGTCACTAGCAATTTCCATTATTTTAAATAATATCTGGCACTTAAAAATTCAAGACGCGAGCACAAACGTCACTTTAAAATAATTATTGTTGTTGTCAACAATAGCCACTTTGTTTCCATAGTAACAGTGAAAATTTGATTAGGAAAGACATTTTAAGCCAGCTCAACACTATTTGCTATAATAAATTAGGCATTTTACTTATTTATAATATTTTTAAGAGATAGATTTTGAGGTTTGTAGAAAAAATATTGTTTGCATCTCGTGCGCGAACTACTTTGGTGGTCTCGAATAATTTTTTAACTCGGCTTCGCCTCGTTAAAAAATTCAATTCTCGGTCACCAAAGTAGCATTTCGCGCACTAGATACAAAAATAACTATTTTCGTATAATTATCTGATTTAACAGTAGGTCGCCAATGTAATTTCCATGTACTCGAATACTCAAATTTAACATGTAAAAAAACAAATAATTCAGATGCTTGCAATTATTGACAATATCTTTGCAAAAAATTTAATCAGTCATTTAAGATGACTGTTCTATAAGTGCAACAATCAGACAGATTCAGATTTAATTCCTCTTGTGTAGAAATCATCCGGTTTGACTCGTAACAATCATCCAGCCAAGCTCTTAATTCATTTTCGTCGTTAAAAGAAACATCGCGTAAGGAGTTTGGACAAAGAGCGGAAGAGGTAAAAATCAGGTGCGAGATTGGGAGAGTAAGGCGGATAGGGCAGAATTTCCCAATTCAACTCTCGAATATGTGGTTTTACATTGTTCTATTGCAAAAGAACGTTGTATCCCCTATTAGGTTTTTTTTTGAATAGCCGCGTGGGATCGCCGTTGTTGCTGGACAGAAAGTTCTGCGTTGATGGTTTGATTGTTTGTTAAGAGTTCATAATAAAGAATCCTTTTCCAATCTCACCAGACGCCTAACATTGTCTCTCGAGGCTGAAGTTCTGCTGTTGTTCACGGAGTTGCTTGTTTTTTGGGGCTTAACCATTCTTTCCGCTGTTTCAAGTTTACGTACAGACACCATTTTTCTTCACCAGTGACAATACAATGGAGAAAACGTTCCTTATGACGTGTTCATCGATGACGACAGAGCAAACCAGCGGGAGTTGCGGAGCGTTGTCCTTTGTTGAAAACATGTGGGACACAAGTGCCGAGTCTTTGAACTTTTCCCATCGAATGCAGAGTGTTTACTACTGTTTTTCGACTTTTCTCGAAAACGGATCGAGTAACTGAAATGAAACAAGAATACTTAATTAATGGAAAAATGATTGCTCTTTCAGGTTTTGAATCAATTTTCATGTTAGACATACAGGGTAAAAAGTTATTAACTAAATTTTCGGTAAAATTGGTCGTAACTGGCGCCCCTATGAGCAACGCTGAAATTGCAACGCACATCTGATTCGTCGCTTAAAAGAATAGTTTCACAATTTTTCAAGTTACTAACCTACATATTTTCAGAATAATCGCAAAAAAAAACGATTTAAAATTTTAACTTTCATCACCCTGTACATATTTCCGAAACTACCAACTTTCAGATAAGGCGTGTTTGCGCCAAAATTCACCATTTCACGTGTAGTATCTTCTTTCGGATTTCCTATTGTTAATGAATAACGCTGTATAATAATATCGAAATTGTGTCATTTTAAATAAAAGTAAGTTACATAACTGTCAAACCCTTCAACTGGACGCAAGAAGGTTTTTGTATTATAGAACAACAATAGAAATTTGAATAGGGAATGCAAGCCGTAGACATTACCTTTTTCTTCAATAAAGACGAAAATAAAATCCGTACTCTGGAAAAGCCACTTCCGGCAGCAGGAGTATTTATACTCAAAGTATTCGTTATGGTTCGACGAGCTATTTGTCGTTATCGTGAATAATGGTGGGCGAGAACATAGCTGGAGAAAATCGACATTATGTTCACCGCAAAGCGATTAACGCTTTATTTTTACAATGCCTTTGTCGCGGGCATATGGCATTGCCTTTTAGAAAACAACCTAAGGTGATTTTTTTCTTTAAACGTATGGTGTACATTCCAGTGTTATCATTTACACAACAGATTACAGAAATATAAAATGTTTCCAATACTAA
Organism: Anoplophora glabripennis; assembly: GCF_000390285.2. NCBI lineage: Eukaryota > Metazoa > Arthropoda > Insecta > Coleoptera > Cerambycidae > Anoplophora > Anoplophora glabripennis. Next base: position 19,502 of record NW_019416902.1, on the reverse strand, counting down.
GGAACAATTGATTTGTTATTGTACCTATCGTTTTATCGCCTTTGTGGTTATATCGTTCACGACTTTTCCAGCCTGCTCGAGCCCGGGTGGTAATGAAGATTTTGAAATACAATCGCAAAGAAGTAATCCTCTTCGTTTGGTGTGTACAAAAGAAATCTGAGAGAAATGCGAAAATCGTTGAAGTAATTCTATACAAACTGCATTTAGTTATGTCTTTAATTATAGCTGATTCAATTTGTAGAATTTTAGCTGAGTACAGATAAGTAATAGTAATAAGTAATAAGATATACAGAACATATAAAAATTCATTGATTTTAATAGATTTTTGAAATCTTTACTGATTTTTTAGTTTTTATTAATTTTGTTCGAAAATATATCCATTTAATAAAAAATTGCTCAAGTTTTTACATATCTAAAGTATTCAATTCTAGTATCCGTTCATATACTTATGAATTGGTATGTGCATTCATATGTAGAATTAAGACTGCTATTAAATAATTCTTTATTCTCTATATACCTGCTACATATACCTTAATAATTAGATGAGTTTCCATTTTTTCCGGTTCCTTTTCATATCATCAACTGTGTAATATTCTTGCTTTTTAATTATATACCATATTGTGTAGGTAGTCATATTTATATGAATTACATTTTAACATTTTCCATTATGACTTTTTTTAATAAAAAAACAAGTAATCTCTTTTGGTATATATTACTTTGCTTGTATTCTATTCGAGGGTACAGTAAAAAAAAATGTATAAATTACCGTTCTCGTGCAAAAGCCATATTCTTATAAATTATTTTATTTAATGTTCAATGCTGCATCTAAAAAGAATTTTAAGTACTCCGTTTGTATTAAGTAAATAATTTATTTTTCAACCAAATTAAGCAATAATTTTCTGTCAATTATTTGCAATTCCTTTTTAAAATTTTTTGGAAAAAAATTGTTGTCAGTCCATGGACATAAATATTAAATTCAATAGCTAATGTTGCTTGTTTTCTTTTCACTATCCTCCATCGGACTCAAATACTCAAAAATCAATATAACAATATTGAAATATCCTTAAAATGATCAAATTAGTGTATTAGAAAATTAGGAATTATTTAAACTGCCAAAAATTTGATTTACGGAAAATCTACGCGATGCCAAGTCGATTACATTTTTCTTTAAACGTAAAATTGATTGAATGAAAATTGAATTGATGAAAAGTATTTAAGAGAGGGAATTGTTTCAAACATTATTTGCATGCATTACTTTGTTATTTCTTTCAATCATATGCAGTTAACGTTATTTTAATGGGTACAAAACACCGTGAGTGTTTGAAAAAAATGTATTTGCCAAAATATTTTGTTTACTTTAGTATTATTTTCATATACTAGGAAGTCAAGGTAATATTTTTGAAAATTTAAATATTGTACCAAATTTCCTTTATTTAGCACAGTTTAATACATACAGTTTATGACAACTTTGACACTTTTCAATAACAAAACTTAAAAAAAAATCCCCTCGCCCATTAGTAGGGCAGCTTTTATATTTTCATATATCATGAAACTAATAAATAAACGAATGTATAAGCTAATCACACTCGGACGACTTTTACTTTTACAATATTCTTTTTATAATACATGTATGACTGCTAATTGTTAATATCATATAAAATTGAAAGAAATGAAGTAATATTGAAGAACTACTTCATTTTTGAAGTATTTGAAATATAATTACGTAACTTCACTTGAAATACGACTACTAATACTTGATTTGATTGCAAGTCAAACTTGAAAATCAAGTTAAGGCTTCAATTCTTGAAAATTATAGTACATTTACAAAATACTGTGATTGGCTTCTAAGCTTGAAATAAAAATGTTCTCCAATAGTCTGGACCATACTTAAAGTTTCCCTAAAGAAATTAGAAGCCGTTCAGTAATTTGGCAGTAAAACTAGAAAATAAGTAGACAACATTTATATAAATATTTTATTTTCAACTTAAATATACAGGGTGTTAAAAAAAGAGTGTAAAATATTTAAGGAGGTAATAGTATGAACCAAAATAAAAGTAACGGAACGTTTTATGTTTTTAGCCCCTTTTTTATTTTGCAATAACGTTGTGTATTTTCTTATAATAGTTGGTTGATGATTAGTGAAATAAACAGTACGTATTTGACAGTTGTTCTCAGTGCACAAGTTTTCTTTCGCTATGGCTGGTTACTCTAACGCAGAATTAACAGACATGCATTTCATGTATGGTTGTGCTAATGGGAACGCCACCGAAGCGCGACGTCTTTATGTTGACGCTTATCCAAATCGCCAGATTCCTTCACAACGCATGTTTGGAAGAATTCACCAAAGATTGCGTGATACCGGTTCCTTGAGCAAACAGTGCCATTTATCCGGAAGACCAAGATCGGTATCCACTCCTAGAGCAGAAGAAGAAATTCTAGCACTGGTAGAGCAGAATCCAGGTACGAGTGTGCGGAGAATATCAGCCGAGGTAGGAATTAGTGGTCCTCTCGTTTGGAGAATCCTTCACGAGCAACTGCTTTATCCATACCATGTGCAACGAGTACAGGCCTTAAATCCAATAAATGATCATCAAGCACGTTTGGTTTTTTGCCACTGGTTTCTACGTCATAATGCCGAAGACCCTCGTTTTCTTGCAAACATTCTTTCTACTGATGAGGCCGGGTTCACAAGAAATGGAGTGTTTAATTTTCACAATACGCATATTTGGGCCGACGAAAATCCTCATGCTCTAATAGAATCTGGACATCAGGTACGTTTTTCATTAAACATTTGGATGGGTATTGTAGGTGACAGGTTTCTAGGTCCTGTTGTTTTACCAAACCGATTAACAGGCGCTGCTTACCTCAACTTTCTGCAGAACACACTGTATGAGTTTTTGGAAGACATTCCTTTGAATCAGAGGCAACAAATGTGGTTCCAGCATGATGGTGCTCCAGCTCATTTTTTCCATGGCTGTTAGAGAGCATTTACACCAAACTTTTCCACATAGATGGGTAGGAAGGGCCGGACCTGTTTTATGGCCTCCAAGATCGCCTGATCTGAACCCTCTAGATTTCTTTGTTTGGGGATATTTGAAGAATTAGTGTATGGTACTCCTGTAAATAGCCTGGAAGAGCTGCAGCTACGGATTAATCAAAAGTGTCAAGAAATCCAAACCAAGGAGGGTGTTTTCGAAAGAGTTCGAATATCGTTGAGACGAAGATGTCGTGCCTGCTTGGAAATGGACGGAGGGCACTTTGAACATCTTCTGTAACTTTGTTTTTTGTTTGTTAAAAGTTTCCTTTGTCGATTTATTCCTAATGAAATAAAATGTTTGAAAAACTAATAGTGGTCCATATCTCCGCAACCGTTACTTTGCGGACCCATGTTTATTAAGACTTTTCTGCTTATTTTGGTTCATACTATTACCTCCTGAAATATTTTACACTCTTTTTTTAACACCCTGTATTCTGTAATACGTACACGTCCTAGAAACACGCTTTATTATAAATTAAAAACAAATTTACAAATTTAATGAAACCTGTAATAGAAAACTGTTTTTATTATAAACGAAGCCACGATATCAAATATACAGATTAATTTCCAATTTCCCATTTTTAGGTACCTAAATTATTATTATCAATCTAATTACATTACTTATTTTTTAAATAAAAATAACGGTGAGTGATTTACACCCTCCTAAAAAGTGTTTAATATATTTAAGGTAAAAATGTACCTTATATTGCTTTCTCTTTTTGCTGTTTTATTGATACGTTATATAGTTTAAAATGAGGGAAAAAAATTGTGGTAGGTTCTTTTAATGCCATAAAAACTATTAAAATTGAGCATCTAACAAAAAAACAGTCCTCTGTTTAACATCAATACTTTTTCTATGTTGATTAATTTTTTATCTTAATTCCGATAATGTTTCAGGAAAGTTTGAAAGCAATCCACGATAATCTTGATTTTTACTCGCCATCGAAGTGCAAACAGATATTTACAGCCAATTTTCTTGGGAACGGTGCAGTATATCGCTATAAAAAAGACTATATTTTCTGTGGCATTTACCGGAAATGCTGAGATAAAAAAACTATCAATAACGAATGCATCTTTGTTACTATGAGTGAACGAAAAACGATCATGACATTATCGCAATTGATAATAGTTTAAAGATCTGTTTGATTTAGACCAGGGGTCGGCAACCTATGACCCGCGGATCATTTCACTAATTTCACTAATTTCAAGTGACCCACTATATTTCCTAAAAAAAGTATAATATATAATATTTTGAGAATAAAAAAAAATTGAAAATAGATGCTTTGTTTTTGCGCGCACGTCAATCTTGATATAACCTCTTTTTTGCTTTTTGTTTGTTCATGGCAATATATATTTTTTAAATATTTATTATTATTTCACTTAGGTAACTACTAAATGTTTCTTTTTATAATAATTAGAATTTTATTAGTTTTTATAATAATAATTAAAGTTTAAAAGCGTATCGTAATTATTTTCTTAATAAAATGTATCTTATTATTCACTAAAAGACTGTTTTAAAATGAAAATGCCACTGACCCGAACATCCCTTTAATATTCACACTGTGGTTGATTTTAACCCGCAGCCAAAAAAGGTTGCCGACCCCTGATTTAGACCAAGTGCCTGTTTTCTGCAAATATTTTTTAACTTTTCTCCTTATTTTTCATTTTCCAATTTCAGTGTCAAAATTGATATTATTAAACTAACTGTAAAACTACAGGATTCCCAAAAACAAATTGCTGTATATACCAAGGCTTCTTCTTTACAGTCTGAAATTATTCTCTTAATAAATTCTACAAACATTATGCACCAATGGTTTTCATTTTTATTTATAGATCAATGTGCTATTGATTATTTTAATGGTAGCATTTTGTGTTAAACCATTGATAAACAGGTGGCTGGAAAGTTACAAGGTAATATGAGTCTGTGTCTTCTACGAGATTATTATTCAAGAAGAGATATAAAATGTATTCAGTAGCAAATGAATGTGCCTGTTTAACAAAATTGTCACAAGATTCTGCAGTGTCTGTTTCTCTATGCGTAATATTTATTTTGGCAATCTTATACCCAATCTAATTTACATTTAATTTGCTATTGAACAATAAATGCACCGAAGTAAATCCTCATTTATGCTATCCTTGTTCTTGGATGACCTAATTTCAGAAAGTCTCATACCTTATCGGAACAGGTGTGTGTTTGTACCATTTTTCCTCACCTAAAACATCTTCATCCTCATTCATGACATTCTTCTTCTTTTTAGTGTAACGTTTGGAAGGAATTTGCAACTTATTTTCTTTATGTGTATCGAGAATATGTTTCTTAAATTTTCATACTACTCTGCCGCATTTGTCATGTTAAAACAATGTTTTCAATTATGTCTAGTCAACATTCTATTGGGGCATTATTCATTTACAATCCTTTATTTAATAGTATTTCCGGCCAGCAAGGCAAAATTGGAATATACATACTTTTTAAAGTAATTTCAGAAAATCACGATCGTGGTAAGAATAAACTTTTTGTTTATTAGTAATCTCATTATTTCATTCACCGTTTTGGTATATTTGCATAAAGTTCCAATACTATGGTTCAGGAAGAAATTCTAGAAAAGTCCCATTCCAAGTAGGGATCCTAGATGTTTACAGTTCCGAAAACGGAACGAAATTTCGTCTTTCAAAATTCCTCTATTTCTTCAAAGCGGGGGCTGTATGACAAAAATCGATATCTGAAGCATATTTTCACATACCAAGAAAGAATCGGGCATTCCTAGTACCAAAACACATGTTCACCTTTTAATTTTGCACAAGTGCTCCCCTGAAATATCCAACTGATTAGCAGATTAACTACACAAGAAAGGCATAAGGGTAGTTGTTTATTAAACGACTTTTTGTCAGCCCATCAAGAGCAAGATATACTTCGTTTTCACACAGAACAGGCAGTAGCATATTTGGAAATTGGTGATAAACAAAGAAAATTCAGTCATGATTCCTCGAACCCAATTGATATATCTAGGGATCAAATGGGATACAATATACAACACTGTGTCCTTGTCAGAGGACTTGGCACATATTTTAAATGGCCGTTGGAAGTTGATCAAGAGGATATTAGGAAAGTTAAATTTTGCATCTTTACAATTCCATTGGGGTGATTACATTCACGAAGCATAGTGAGAACAAGCCTGGTACTGCCGGAGAAATTTGCAACTTAAAAATTCTCGAAACAGTAATTACAGAATGTCAACGGTGAGTGTGAAATCTAAAAGGATCCAGAATATTTATATCTACCGAAGCCTGCGACAAGGGTTGGGGAGTACAAATAGGAAACCAGAAAGAACGAATTGGTGTGCAAATAAAATTAATTGGCATATAAATGAGGTCTGCATGATTATTGAAAATGGTTTATATGATTTTAGGATTTTAGATTTGGATCAGAAATGACTGTACAATCTATTCCAGGATTGTACAACACTGTGGCGGACAGTCTGTCCAAAAACAGTCCTCTGTCAGACTGGCACTTGTTGCCGAGTATGACAAATAAAATATGTCAAGTTTGGTGTACATTTGTTTGCAGCCAATCAATGTGGTAGCTCGCTAGATGTCGAGGGATGTGAAGGACCTCCAAACAGAATTCCCAATACCTTCCGCAGAGTTTGAATTTACCAACTAACTTGAATATTTTATCCATCCAGCTTGATTCCGAAAGTTTGTTCTCGTGAGCTCAATTATGTCCGACACTTTGCCGGTGACTCATGGAGTACCTCAGGGGTCCATATTGGGGCCTCTGTTGTTTTTCAAGATTATCGTATTGTGATTGTGTTTATGGGCCAGCCCTACTAAGTACTGATATAATACGATTACAGAGAATTCAGAACAGTTGCTTTAGGTTTGCGTACGGTGTCAGAAAATTCGAACGGGGTGTAAGCGACTTAATTCGAAATAACGGTTATCTTAACCTTGTAAATACTAGGAGATTGCATCTATTAAGCCTTACTCACAAGATATTGGTCAGTAGTACTCCTGAATATCTGCACAGGAAATTGCAGAGGCTCCACAAAGAATCTGCATCATTTAAATGTCGTTATTCGCGCCTCTTAGAAATTTCTCACCACGCCACTGCTTTATACACTAGAAGCTTTATCTATCAGGCTTGCAAGGATTATAATGCTTTACCTGTAGAATTTAAAAACTATTCAATTCTGAATTTCAAGAAAAAATTAAAGCATTATCTCTCGCATGGGACTCGTACCAATTATTGACCAGGTTTTCGTCGCTCTTTTTATTATTATATCGCATAATTTAATTTTTTCCTCTTTTCTTTTTTAGCATTTTCTTTAGTTTGTTTTTGCATTTAGCTATTATCTATATTTTGCTTTAATAGTTTCCGTACATTTGTTCTATGATTTCATTTTGTACATTTAGTGGAATGATTAGATTAGGATGAGATAACTATATATGTATACGTATGTTATTTTCTCTCGGGGGGTTAAGTTGAGAAGCAATCTCGGCTGACACTTATTTATTATTCTTTTCCTTCCTCATATTTATTATTCTTTTTATACGATGCTCAATTAATGTATTGAACATATGAGGATTCAATAAAGGCAATTTATAATAAAGTATTCAATCATTTAAATGTTTTGGAGAGCGATAGATACACCAATTTAGCTACCAAATCTCCATCTACACCTAATAGAGGTTCACACCAGAAAATCCTTACCTCAAGCGACAAGTCTACAATTGGAAGCTTGGAGGGTACGGGGGCGGGTTGCTTTCATCAGCGATTAGTCAGAAGAGGACAGAAGGTTAATAAAGAAATCATGGAGTGACTCCTCCCTCGGAAGAGATTGGTTTGAATAGGCTAGGAGGCGAAATATATCGGGAAAGAATCTTGATCCGAAATCCATTGCTCAATACCTTACGTATTAGCGTTGTTAAGAGGTGTACCCAGTACGGTTAAATTATACAAATCGGTCAAAGTCACCTTGGCGAATCCTGATAAAATCCGTCAATTGAGCAACCAATCATAAAAAGAATAATCAAGGCTGTTGGCATAGCTGAACTAATGTCAAATAAAGGATGGATAAAATATGGGATTTTTGATAAGGTCTGACATGTTAATAAAGAGTACATTGTTCAAATATTCCTGAGACTTGCTTTGAAATTACTGCTAGCTAGGTCGTAGATTTCATGATTTAACTCTTTCACTTGATACATATAGGTGATAGTTCTGTTTTATTTTGGTTAGTATTTGGTACCAAAACATATAATAATACACAGAAACAATCAGGTACTATCAGATACAAACGCAAACTTTGGTTTAAGGTTTCTTCTGCGAGGAGAAAAGTCAAAATTTCTCGAGGAAAGGTGGACCCAGCATCCAGGGCAGAAAAAAAATAATTTCTTTAAATTTTATTACATGAAAATTGAGGGTAAACCAAACTAAAATGCATCGCAGTACTCTCCACGTAATTAGAGTTTAAACACTTCTCATAAGGGCCAAGCTGACGACACGGGATCAAAATATTCAGCGTTATTTCCCTGAGAGGTTGAAAACGACTTATTTTGGGAGCATGAAAGTAACGAAAGGGAGCGATGTGAAAAAACTAGGCAGAAGTAGGTGGAGGACGAGAATTGAGAAAATATTGAACCATTTAGGAGGCGGGACCATAGTATGGGTACAAGCCTAGACAAGGCCCAAAATAAGTAGTTTTTTATCTTTCGGGGGAAAAACTGAATTTCATGTTAGTTTGTTTTTATATTCTTCTGATGGACTACTAAGACTTGGACATTGCAAAATCTGGAAGGTGTGCTTTGCTATCACTCATTCTGGACAATTTATGATTTGTTTATTTATGTATATCAATGACTGTCTAATTTTAAAATTAATGTATATTTTTGCTCTAGATGTAGGATTTCTGGTTGTTGAAAGGTTTCAATTATCGGACTTACAAGATTTTTAAAATATGTCAAAAATTAATTTATGCAACAGATTTTTTATAAACCTATATTGCGGCTTGACCAACTTTGTTCATATAGCAAAACTAAATTTTATTCTGTTACAGATAATGTAAATGTTAAAAGTAAAACTGCTGTTATTTAGACTTTGGTTAATCGGAGGTTCAAATGTCACCAATCTTACTTACAGGCTGTATATCGACTTCCGGTTCTAATTGGTTATTAGGTACTTACACCAATTATTCTGATTACGGGTAATCAATTCAGTCCATGTCAAATTCCATATATATTGGTTCTAAATCCAAATCTAGTCATTACTGCAACTTGTGATTAATTCACGTCTTCCCTTTAATAGGTATTGTATATATGCATATACAATCACAGGTCATCAGTAACATTCTATAAATAGTGTAACTACATGTTACACTTGTGAGCAAAATAATCAAGTAATTGTATTCGACATAGAATTGTTAGTTGCTAAGCAAATTCTAAAAAAAAATAAAAGTTGTGCCTAGTATTTGTTGCAGTATTTTTTTTTTGTTAAGCAAAAAATAATTCTTCCAAGTAATACTTATGGTAAACAAGTTTACAAATTTTATAAATATTCCTACTTGAAATTTTTCTATATCATTTTTTGTTTTATACACTACATAGGGGAAGTCGAGCATTTTAGTAACAATACGTCAGTACAACAAATGAAAAAAACAGAACTGAAATTTATTACAAACAAATGATAAGATAGAATTAAACTAGTTTAATTAATAAGAACAATAAATTCACATTTTTATATGTGTGGAATAATTTACGTATACTAAATTTATGAGGTTTTCGAACAAATCGTTCAAATATTGTATCGAAAAGAATTTTTGATTTAAATAACTCTGTATATTAATAAAGAAGAGGCGTAGAAATTTTTTAACGGTCATTTGATATTTCCCATTAATGAACTTATGGAGAAGTATGTAAAATTCCTCGTTACTCCCCATATATATATATATACAAAACCAAAACATTGTTTACCTCAGTCATTGTTTACCTCAGCTTGCAGATTTTTAAATTGCGCCATATATTTACCAAAGGCAGCCAGGTCATTCAGTTTTATTCATAAGAGACCGCATTTACTTTATACAATGACGCAGTTTTCTAAAAAACGGTGCTTCTCAGCCATATTCAACACCTTTTATGCTGAAAAATCATTGAAAATTTGAAAAATGTTATTTATTTCCAAGGTTTATTTCAAGGTTTATTATTTTGAACGCCTTAAATTTTCTTTGAAGTCATCTGGGTCTATTAAATTTAGTACCGAATAAAATTCTAATGCTGTCGCGAAGTTCAATGGCGGCTCTCGCACGATTTTAATTATCTTACTGCCATTTGACAGAGTTGTCTTTTTCACTTCCGTTGAGAAATAATGATTGTTGACTTTTTATAGTCAATTTGGTGCGTTCCTTATTTGGTTATGCATTATATATAATGTTTGTAAGAGCTCTGCGACCTGCATTCATATCTTCTTCTGTGAATGGAATGTTTGAACAGGTAGCTACTGTGAGAGCCCATGAACGTACATGCATGCCACAATTACCACCAACGATTCCATACTTGTTCAATCGCTGGGGTATATCTGTAGGCGCAAATAAGGTCCATTCAGTCCACGCTACTAGGTTTTTAAGTAGACTTTCTATAAATCTGCATATCCCGTCAACTACCTGTGTTTGGTGACGTGTAGCGTATCAAACAATATTATTGTCTTGAGATTATGAAGAACAACTAACAATGTCCAGTGCTTTGGAAGTAGGTATATAATTTATAGGAATAAACCAAATACCATTGTTCATTAGCGTTTGTATTCTAGCCCACTTTTTAAAGCCCTCACTATTGCATCCATTCCTCAAAATCTTATCGTAAAATGATGTATCAAAGCTTACTAGTGATACATTATTATTTTTTTTTTGCGATATCAGGCAACAAACTAAAAAATCCGTTTATAACGCCATCGTCGAGGTATTGATCTATATCATCATATGGTTCTAACGTTGCAAAACTGTTTTTATCAATAATATATCCATTTTTATTATTATATAATTCTGGAAAACCTGAAGGATATTCAATGTCAGCTTTGAAAAGATTACTTGTAACCAATAAATATCTCGTCCTCTTGGTATATTTCTTTTTCCTGTATTGTAATACTTTTCACTTTTTGTCATTGCATCCGTGGTATCCATCTTTTTCCCTTTTTTGCGTTTCTCTCTAGGTCAGGTAATGTTATTCTTTTTACTGTTTCATGCAATTGTTTGTATGTATGATCTACATGGTCAGTATCAATTTTATCAACGAATTTAGTATTTTTATGGTACCGGTGGTCCTCTTTTTAGCTTTCTACCCCTTTCGCAAATTTCTACTTTAGGTTTTTGTCCTTTCTCTTTATTATTACATAAATTATTCATGTTGTTACCTTATGTATTATGGATTCGATTTGGCTATTACTTTTATTCATTTTTTGCCTCGTCGTTTTAATGGGTACTTTCTTTTACTTTAGCTTTAATTATTACTTCGTTCTTCTGTATGAATCGTGGAATAAGGAGATTTTCCTCTAAATTAAGGACTTGGTGTTTTAAAATTTTAAAGGCGTTTTCTGCAGTAGCGTTACTTTCTCTTAATATGCCAAATCGTGGCGCTATTCCTGCTGCCGACCATACAGAAAAATACACCATCAAATAATTTACGAGGTAATTAATTAAATCTTGACTATAATATTTATTTGGTAGGTACTGAAGGTAGGTAGGTTATTCAGCGTAGCATTCTTTAATTGATTAAACTTTTGGTAATATAATGAAGATTTTATTTTACCTTTTGTTAATTCTATATTTGTGTTCACTATATTATTATCGTTGTTATCATCTTTGTATTCAACTAAAATACTTTCATGTTCTGCGACTTTTAAACATATAACTTCATCATCGTTATCACCAATCAAATTATGAATATCTACATCTTCATTCGGAAAGCCATAAATTTAAACTAGATTTTCAAAATGTATCTTAGCTGTATCGAACTGTGAACTGACTCCGATATCAAAATTGAACATACATATCGCTCAACTTTTTGTTTTATCTGCGAAACATGATTTTATTTTTTATTTCTAACAGTTTTTATCAAATGAGATGACCATACATGAAGTATTGTCAAATCTTTGTTTATTTCTTTTCCTTCTTCTGCTTCATAAAAAATATCGTTCATATAGGTATATAAAGGTTTTCTTCATTGAAGGCTGCACACGAGGAGTGCAAAAGTACAAGGTTGAAATCCGTTTCTACTTTCTCAAATCTTTTACTATTTACTATTTGGAAATTATATTATAAAATGTTAAAAAAAGTAATGCTTGTTTCAGTGTGAGATGATGTGAGAGCCTCAGCAACTTTAAGCGGACTAAAATCCTTCTCACCGGTTATGAATATGAAAATTAATTATTATATATTATTTATTATCTATATAGAATAATACCTACATAACTTTTTACACTGTTACATTTAAACTTATTATAAGTTTGAAATTAATTAGTTTAAATTAAATAAATATTTGTTCTACAGCCATTTTAATTCGAAAATTAACTCTAACGTTTACTATTATTATTGTTGGTGTAATTGCTATCTTTGCAGTTCGAAGATAACACCGACTACTGAATTCGATCCATTCTTCGTTCTGCTTTTATACTGCAACATATTCATATTTCTATGGTATACTTGTAAAACAGACTAATTACGTTTAGAAATACGATAACTCATTTTTATGCAATTTTGCTGATCCTGTAACAGCACATTTAAATAAAAATTAGTGGTTTAACCTTCAGAAAATATGCGTTTATTTCTATACAGCCTGACCAGAAACTCTACTCTACTGACAAACGATAATCTCAAATTTTGTGGACGTTTTTGTGTACATTTAAGAAAAATCTACGGTCATTCGACTATGGCGCCTTGCATTTATTTTTTTCCAGATATCTACAAATCGCCTTTAATAAAAAATATCAAATTTTATAAGCTCATTAATTTTCATTTTTTTTCTGCTCGTGTAAATAAGAATTTTTAATTGTGATCACAAGCGCTTCATTTGTGAGGGTCAATAGATATTTTAAATCAAAATAATTTTTTATTTTTGCATTTTTGATATTTCTCACATCAAATTTGAAAAATTTTGTATTGTTTCTATNTTTCTGCTCGTGTAAATAAGAATTTTTAATTGTGATCACAAGCGCTTCATTTGTGAGGGTCAATTGATATTTTAAATCAAAATAATTTTTTATTTTTGCATTTTTGATATTTCTCACATCAAATTTGAAAAATTTTGTATTGTTTCTATTATGTTGGATATGACGCAACGTTTTTGAAAACAGTCCATTTGATTTAAATTGAAATGAAAAATTTCTTATTTTTGTCTACATAAATATTTTATATATTTCCATTTTCTTTGGTAATTTGAAAATTTCATCATGGTAAGGATACGTTCCAATCTGGATTCCAGTACGACACAGAAAATTTCAAATTAGAAGCATAGTCCCATATTTTAAATGTCTTTTCAGCTACGGTCTTCTCATTTACATGGGGAAAATACCCCCTTAAATATGTTTTTTTTATTTACTATACGAAATCTAAAAATGCTGGACAGAGGTTTCTCCATTAAAGAATTTCATTGTTAGTTTTCAGTCAATCGGCAAATCGTAGTAGGTACTCTTGGAATGCAACGGGCCCATCATCTAAATTAATAATTGCATTTTTTTAATTATGTGGTTAGTTTACCAAAATTGCCTTTTCAGAGGAATTGTCTGGTATATATGTTTAAACCATTTTTTTATTTTAATGAAATTATTTTCTGGCACTCATATAACTTTGGTTCGGATCTCAACGTGGTAAAAAAGGAGGTAAATTTACCATGCAAATTCTATTTTTTTATAAAATTTTACCTACACGCCATCTACGAAATCCAGGCGATAGTAAATCGAATTAGCACTTCTTCAGATTCACCTAGATTAGGTTGCCTAATTACGCACAAGTGCACCTAAACTATACTAAACTATAAAATACAGAAGGCAAAATTCAGAAATAACCCCTTTGGTTATTGTCTGCACCACTTCTTCCTTCTGGTTAATTCCAGCAAATCTTCGGCTTCCTTTAACGTACTCCCCATAACATTTGTAACCTTTGGTCACCTCGGTGGACATGTCTTGGAATGTCATAGAATTCCGTCAACTATACTACTCTAGAGTCAGTTATTCTAATTTCCTAGTCTTACTCAAACTATACAAACAGGTCCGTACCAGGCTATTATTTGATATAGTATGAGCTGATTGCCTTTAGTGCTGCCTGACTGTTGGAGTAACAACTCGTTGCTTTTTCTAGACATTAATTTTTCATAAAATTCTTTATTACAAAGACAGTAGTCACTTAAATCAATGATTCTCCTCCTTTACCTGCATTATCCTTCATTCGCTGTTTTCATTTGTACACCTATCTTAAGCCGATTTAATAACTTATTGTTCGTAAATTTTGTTTGAGTAAAAATTTACATATTTTTAAAGAATATACCTAACGAACGAAAAGTTACTGTAATTATAATTATATAATTAATAATTGTTATCACATTCAGTCTTATATTATAATATAAGTATGCAATTTGTCAATCCACCATAACACCTTTGAGGTTACCGATAACGTATTACCCTTCTTTCTTACTTCACATTGTTTGAACATCTGATTCATTGGTCACTTTAGTAAGTAAACAGCTCGATTGATAATCTACTGTTCACAGTGACACTGAGTTACAGTTTACGTCCAGAGAAACGTCTGAATAAAATATGGTTAGCTGCATAAAGAATTCGAAAACAAATAAGAGAGATTGATTTTTTTGTAATTCGAATTTTGTTATTACTTCGATCTTTTACTAAGGCTGGTATTTTGAAGTTTATTATGTACTTGCATAGAATATTTCTTATGCCTTCTTTTATTGCAGCTCCCATATCAATCCCATTCCCTCCTCCCATTCAATTATTGCCGTTAAATATACAGGGTATTGAAGAAAAGATAATAGCCACATGTAATGCTCATCTTCCTACATAATGACATAAATGCTAAGCGTAATCAAGAGTTTTTTCATTTAAAAATGATTCGTTGGGATTTCCCGTTAGATATAAGTATTGTCACATTATAGGATTTATCTCAGAGAAAGAAGCATGTGTTATTTTTCAAATTAATATTTCGCAATTATATGCAATGCAAAATGATCTCAAGAAGCCGTTAGTTGTTGTAAATGGGTGGTATTTTATCTCTGAAAAACTGTGACATTCGCGTTATGTAAATAGTGGATGTTACAAGTTATTGAGGGAAACTGATGCCAGTGAAAACGGCAGTCATTTTACAGTATCCAAAGCGGATAACCGGTATTAATTTTCGATAGTACACTATGTAAGTGACTCCCACCTAACAGATGACTCTAATATAGTAAGACCTTTTCTTCGCACATTCTTTTAGTTATCTTTGTACCTATTTAGACCTCTATAACATTGTAGTAAAGAGCTATTTTGTCACATACACTTTTTTTCATTCTCCTGCAACCCTAGCAGCTGAGCGCTAGATCCCACACGTGACTATGGTGCAGACGCGCTGTGTTCTGTCGAATGTAGGTGTTAGGTCTCCACAATTAACACTTCTAATTTTTTTTGTTACAAGAGAAAAATTTATTATATATATATTTTCCCCTTACACTGCTTCGATTGCTCAAATTAAAGGATTATTTGGTTTTCCATTTTATAGGAAATATGATACATAAATATATGTATTTATTTTACTTCTGTAACTAACTTACTTTTATTTCGGGCACTTTAGTCAATGTTATTTATTTATTTTTATTGGGAATCTTATGTCGTTTTCTGTGGTACACATTGTTTTCTTTTCCTTTACCTATTTACAAATTTACTGTACAGCTACGCGCAAAAAAACAACTTGACATATAATAAGTTACAATATAATTGTGTATGTGAGTGCTTTGTATGTCAAGAAAACTTTAAAATTGTTATTACTAGATTGGCCGCATTGAAGGTTGCTCTGACAGAACAGGATATACGTATATCTTTTTTACCTCATCTGTTCTCACGAATGTCGAGACTTCCGTGCTCATCATCAGGTATATATGCCAAATAATTCTGATCCCCTTGAACGAGAGAAGCATATTTAGGGCCGGTTCTACAATGCAAGTATAAACCAGGTATAAGGCTATACTTGGAATATCTTTAAAAAGTTGCGTTCTACAATCACCGTATAACTTAATGCTCCGGTTAATCTAGGGAATAACTTATACCTCCGAACTGCACCATTCCACTTGGAATAACGTTATACTGGCTTTCTATTGGTCTGTGACTCCTATTATTCTTTGGCGGGTGGTCTGTGTTTGTTAGGCATTTTTGGCAGTACATAACCTCTAACCTGAATCCTGTTTGTCTATCAATATAAATTCTAGTATATTATTTTGTATTATATTATTAACTGTTTTTGTGTACTACCATAATGGATCCCGCAGATTTAAATGTTTTCGATTCTGATGAAGACGATGTTGCAGAGGACATCGCCTTACGTCGACAATCAAGAATTTTTACAAATCGGTAAATCAGTATAAAAATATTTTGCTTTCAAATGATAGGTATATTTTTTACAGCTCTGATTATTTTGAAGAATACGACGATTTAGAATTTTTTAAACGTTTTCGGTTAAAAAAAGACACCTGTGCAATGGTATTAAATTCAATTGAAGATCAAATTAAATCCACAACAGATCGTAATCATGCAATTTCACCATCGACAAAATTATTACTAACATTAAGATTTTATGCTACTGGCTGTATGTTAATTGTTGCTGGAGATTTTGTGGGGGTGAGCAAAACATCTGCGTGTACTATAATATCCAAAGTAACGTAGGCAATAACAACATTGCGTGGAAGATATATAAAATTCCCCGAAACTCAAGTACAACAACAAAACACAAAAGAAAATTTTTATGAAATTGCTAGGTTTTCACATGTAATCGGGGTTATTGATTGCAGTCATATTCGCATTCAATCGCCAGGGGGTGATGAAGCAGAAAGGTATCGAAATCGTAAGTGTTATTTCTCTTGGAATGTCCAAATTATTTGTAATGCGCATCTGAGAATAATGGACATAGTTGCTCGCTGGCCTGGATCAACACACGATCAAACGATATTTAATAATAGCCGAATCAAGGGCAGGTTACAGAACAATGAATTTAGTGGCACTTCTTTAATATTGGGAGATAGTGGATATGGCAATACTAACTTTTTAATAACTCCTCTGGAACGTCCAACAACACCAGCTGAAATTCTTTTTAATGAATCTCATATTCGAACTAGAAACAGTGTGGAGAGGTCATATGGTGTCTGGAAGCGCAGGTTCCCTATTCTTTCATTAGGTATGCGTCTCTCATTGGAACATTCAAAGGCAGTTATTGTTGCAACTGCTATTCTTCATAATATCGCTATAGAAGAACGAGAGGTTCAACCACCTAATGAATTCGAAGAGGAAGATGTGCCTGAAGATTTTTTCGAAGATCATAACATAGTAGCAATTCAAGCCAACAACAAAATGAGAACGTTGCTCATGAATAACCATTTCGCAAATTTGCTATAATTATTGTCTGAAGTTTGATACCCATTTTGTTCATTAATCAAGGAATGTTATTGAAATTAGTTACATATGATTGAAATATAAGTATTTTAAAATTTCAATGCTTATAAAATTTAATGCAAAATAATATTGTAAACTATTATTATTATATGACACAAAAAATATAGCAATATAATTTTATAAAATATCGTTTACTAGGAACATATATTATATGTATTTTAAGGTTACCGCATAAAATATATGCAATAAAATAACGATATTACTGAGAATTTTGTTTATTTTTTAAGTTCGCTAATAAATTTTTTATTTCCAACTCGTGTTTCTCTGCGAGTCTCTTTTCTCTGTGCCTCCTCCTTCAACAGATTCATTTGGAAATCTATATACTCAATTTTTTTCTTGCAAGTTCCTCGTATACGTGCATCTGAAGTTGTGACGAAGTGGATTCCGTTTTATACATCCGCTTCCTTTTTGTCGCAAAGGTATTAGATTCTAAAAAGATTATCGTTAAATTTTGCTGAATTATAGTAATTTTTCTGTTTCAACAGAAAATATATCTTACTTGGGGTTTGAAGTTTCTCACCGTTATTATTCGTCATCGGTATATCTGTGTCTAATTTCCGAAGGGTTAACGGACTATGCTGTTGTATATTATCTGTAAGAAGAAATTATCTATCCTTTTTATCTATATAAGGGTACCTAAATTACACAAACCTCCAGTTATTGGTGATATTATTGAAGGTACTTGCAATTGTTGGCTCTTAGGCTTTCTCAACTGCTGTGGATTCCATGAATTCCAGCTACAGCTAGGCTACAATTGTTTATAACTTATTAAAATATTTAATTACCTAATTAATTTCTATTCACCAATTCCATGACATGAATTTCAGTCGAGGAATCAACTGCTGTTTCAATGTAAATACCCCAGTTGCTTGTATTAGACTCAACAGGAGTTTCGTTTAATATTATTCCTTCAGGTTCGACAAGTGTTGGTTCTGCTGAAACTGCAAGCAGTTCGTTAAAAAAAATAATTAGCTATCAAAACCATCATTAACTCACAACATACAATGTTAAGCTATTACTCATGCAAAGCTAAGTTAGAATACCTTACAACATTATCGGTACTACAATTTAAACCACCTCTCCTATCGAAATCAGAATCGTACTGCGACAAAGTACCCGTAGCTCCTACACCAATTATAGCCAGCACCCTTTCGCTAATACCGTTTAGGTTTAATTGAACTGTAGGTCCTCCCACCAGTTCGGTCCAATTTTTGTTTGTATTCAGCGAACTCCTTTTTTGGGCTTTTTTTTCAAGGAGTCCCACTGGCTGCGTAACATCTTCGCTGTTCTCCCTGTGCTACATGCAGCATTAAACTCAGTTTCAATTTTTCTCCACTCTGCATCCTTGGCATTACTTGTCACTGAATCTGTCTTTTTACATTCTGTAATATGAAAGCAATGATAGATAAATAATTGTATTTCACTTCATTATGTACTAACCTACAACTTCTTTATGTTTTTCCACAAACCCTACTAGTATTTCGTTTCATCTTTACTGAAATTGTTACACCTTTTCTTTTCCATTGCATTCATCGTCTATTATAAACTAAAATCGTTATTATTATCAATTAAAACTTGTGCACTACACGTACTAACTACCAGTAACCAATAGATAATTCTCGCCTATCTTGTATGTTTCCCGCGTTTTATTCTGTTTTCTGTCCGTTCACTTGAACTAAATCTGAGCGCTGTATCTACTACAGCGTTTTTCAGCGGTTATTCTTCGATAGTTATACCGAAGTTCTACGAGCATTGTAGAACGTAAACGTTGTT